>NW_026975154.1:0-157179 GCF_030014295.1 Loxodonta africana | reverse complement strand
AAGGTTGAGCAAATCAGTGTTGTTTCCATGTCCCCGTGGTAGACATTAATTCAGCAGTCAATTAACAAAAAATGTTTTAAGAGAATTATTTAAACTGTGAATTCCTCTGAGTTTGAAAATATACCAAGTATAAATGCAACACTTTGCACTGAGTTTTTCTCCTGGAAATGAACACATTTTTCTTTCAAGTTTATTTTTCATGTCCTTTGGTACTAAGTACTTCTCTTTAAGACCTCAACTAGAAGCTGGGAAGGCTTATCTCCTGAGAAGGAACCAAAGAGATCTCACTTACTGACAGAAAGATGGGGCCAAACCAGATCTCAGGGATGACAATCCCTTTTGTAATGGGCCCAAAACTCACATGCATTATATTTGATTTCTCTGAGATCCAGGTCAGTCATGGTGCTTCCCAAACTTCATTGTGCACCCAGATCACCTAAGGATCGTGTTAAAATGATGAGTCTGAGTCAGGAGGTCTGGGTTGAGGCCCAAGAGTCTACATTTCCATCAAGGTTCCAGGTGCTACCAGTGCTGCTGGTCCCTGGATCCCAGTCTGAGGAGAGAGGTCCTAGAATATCCAAATGAAGAATTCAGATACGAGAAGATTCAGGGAATAAAGAGGAAACATCTACTTCAATTAAACTGGCCATACCTCTGAGAGAGGTGGGGATCAAAGGTACCTAGAGCAACCATCCTTCATTCCCAAACCCAACCGGGATATCAGAGCAGTAGCCAGAGCCATGGCTGGCTTCCCAGAAGATCCTTACTGTGCTCAGCCCACCAAGGTACAAAGGAGAGTAATAGGGATTGATGAAGTCAAAAGTGGCCGAGTCTACTTCTATCATAAGCACGGGTGTGAGTGTTGACCTCAATACATGCAGGCCCAACTTGTGACTCCCTCCTTCTAGACCTGGTGAGGCTCCATGACCTATGATCAGCTCTGAATTCTTCCATAGGAGACACCTCTGAGACAAATTTGATGAGAAGATCTGTGGGCTTGGGATTTTCTGATGGGGTTGGTGTCTGTTTTGGGGCACAGATTTGACATGGGGGGGCCTTTCTTTCTTTCCATGGGGCTCTCTGACCCTTGCTGACATCGGAAGATCAGATGCAGCGAGTGCCCAAAAGAGCAAAAAAGAGGGGATGTTGGTTGGGCCTGGGTGAGGGGTGTCAACCTGAATCTCAGTGGTGGGAGGGGGACATGGAGCGTTTCACGTGCATGTCTCCAGCATAAAGAGTAGTTAGGAAATCCCAGTCTACAGCTTTGGGTGCAAATGAGAGGCATGGAAAGCCCTGGAGACACCAGAGATGTGACAGTTGTGCCTCCATTATTGGGAGAAGAGACAGGAGAGAGTTTCCCTGTTCGAGCTGTCTTTCTTTGGATTCATGCACCCATTCCACAAATATTGAACTACCTAAAACATACTACACTAGAAAGTGTTCTATCTATGATTGGGGGATATATCAATGCATAAAGCACACAAAAATTCCTGTCCTCACTAAGCTTATAGTCCAGTGGAGAGACAATAGATAATAAATGTAATAAACTAGGAAATATTTATTATGTATAAGTGCTAGTAATAAAATAGGGCACAATTAGTGAAGGTGACAAAGACTTCCTCCAAACCTGATAGAGAAAGCCTTCTCCTGGAGCTGACACTGTGAATTTGGACCACCAGACTACTAGACTGTGAGAAAATAAATTTCTCTTTGTTAAAGCCATCCTCTTGTGGTATTTCTGTTGTAGCAGCACTAGATGACTAAGAAAGAATTTGATACTGAGAGAATGGGGTGCTGCTCTAACAGACACTTAAAATGTGGAAGTGGTTTTGAAACTGTGAATGGACAGACTCAGAAGGAAGTGAGGAGAACTGGTAACACCAGAGAAGGTACAGATGGTGAGAAACAGCAGCAGAGGACTAGCAGCAGCAGGGAGCCAGGAGCAGCACACCCAGGAAACCAGGGCCAGACAGTGCTGAAGTCGACCCAAGGAGTGAGAGAGCTGAGTGCCTGTGTGCTGGAGGCTTCCTAGCAGACTGGGGTGCCTCCAGGCACTTATTTGGGGAGCTACTGAGCTTTGGAACACTTGCCCCAATAGGACAGATGTGGGCATAAGGCCAGAGGGCCAAGAAGCCAAAAAGCAGAGTTTAAAGAGACAAGGAACACCGGAAGTTGAGCTGCCTTAGTCTCAAAAGGTATAGCCTTGACCTTTGGGATTTCGAAGTGGAGCCATGGCTTCTGGTGTTTCTAAGGGTTGAGTAGCCACTAAGATGGACAAGGAGAATGGTATGACTAAAGTCAAGGGAGCAGAGTTGCCATCCCAGTGGGTCAGGAAGGCAGAGCTGAAGCCCAGGGCCCTGGGGCCTCTGCTCAGAATCCGGAGAGTGTGGCCAATACCTAGAGTTCAGAGGGCTGGGCCATTGTGTAAATGGTCTCAGAGAACAGAGGATTATTTGCAAAGCCTTTAGGGCTAATGTAATGGGTTCTGTTAACTTGCTTGGTGCTTGTTATCCCTTCTATTCTTCCAGTTTCTCCATTTGTAATGGAAATATACAGCTTGCACTTGTCCTGCCACTGCATTTGAAAACAGAAAACTTATATTCTAGATTTCACAGATGAAGAGGAATGTTTGGATTTTAGACTAGGAGTTGATTTAAGACTTTTGCTGTGATATGATGGAGTAAATGCGTCTTACATGTAGCAAGGACATGCATTTGGTTGGGGGGCAAAGGGTGGAATGTCATGGATCAAAATGTGTCTTCCCAAAATATGTCTCAACTTGGTTAGGCCATAATTCCTAGTATTGTGTGATGGCCCTTCATTTTGTGATTGTAATTTTATGTTAAAGAGGATTAGGGTGGGATTGTAACCCCCTTACTAAGGTCACATCCCTGATCCAATGTAAAGGGAGTTTCTCCGGGGTATGGCCTACACCACCTTTTATTTTCAAGAGATAAAATGAAAGAGAAGTAAGCAGAGAGTTGGAGATCTCATAACACTAAGAAAGCAGTGCTGGGGTTCCTGCACAGAGAAGCTCCTAGTCCAGGGATAGATTGGTAACAAGGACCTTCCTCCAGAGATGACACAGAGAGAAAGACTTCCACTGGAGCTGGTGCTCTGATTTTGGACTTTTAGCCTACTAGGGTATGAGAAAATAAATTTCCCTTTGTTAAAGCCATCAGCTTGTGGTATTTCTGTTACAGCAGCACTAGATGACTAAGACAGTTAAAGGTGATAAGTGCTAGTGATAAAATAGGGCAGGGCTAGGGAGCATGTGAGTGTGAATGGGAGGGAAGAGATTTTCTGGTTGCAATTTTAAAAGGGTGCTCAGGGTAACCCTTAATAAGGAAATGGATTTTGAGCAATGAATTTTAAATGGTGAGCTAATTAGTCACATCTAAATCCTAGATTCTGGGGGCCAGAGGTGGTGCTGGAATGGGCCAGGACATGGGCAGAGCTGTGAGCTCATCTCAGGGAACCATGGAGATTTCCCTCTCAATATGGCTATGCTGTGCCACCTTGAAATAGGCTATAGGATTTCAGGGCTGGCCCCAGGGAAACAGACAGGTCATCTGCCCATCTGTGCACTGCATGGGTTTTCCCTCTGATTTTCTCCTCTTGGGCAGCAGACACCCGTTTTGAGAAGCTGGGCTAAGGGAAATAAACCCCACCCTATAAGGTCACCTGTTTTTTTTATTTAACCAGAAGCAGAACCTAGGTATTCTGGTCAAAGGCATGCAGGATGCCGAGTGGGCCCAGTGGTGGTATAGACTGATCCTCTTTTCTCAGTGAGAGCTTCATAACACGTTCATTCAGGGGCCTGGCCCTGGACGGCTTCCTGTGTGGGAAGGACTATTCTGTGTGGTCTCTGTGATGATCCCTGATTACTTCTGAGGAGCTCGGGTTTATAGGCCATTTTAGGTGCCTCTGCTATAATCTGCCTTCTAGTGACTCTTCTCCATTGGGTTTTTGCTTTTTCTCTATTCACTGAGAGAGATCTTAACATATTCTGAATGCCTATCCTTACGTAGTTATGTTCATTGCAAATATCCCCGCCCGCCCCCCCCCCGAGTTTGTGGCATTTTTTTCCCTCCTTTTTCAGTAAGAATGAAGACTTCATTGGTTTGAAAAATACTGAATTTAAAAAGTGCCTTTCTTGCAGGATTTTCTTCTAAGAATTCCCATATTGTCTTAGTCACACTCACAGCAGAGGCCTTGGAAATGAGACATTGGGCAATATTATTTTGGACCCCAAATGAGCAGTGTTAACAGAAAAACGGGACTGAATTCCCACGTGACCAGGAACCAGCCCTGAATGCCTTCCCCAGGGAGGCATTTCAAAGACGTCTGGAGCAACGGGTGTGCCTCCCAGGGAATCATGAATGAACCTCTCCACAGGCCTGCTTTGAGGGGTCCCCACTCCCTTATGTACCAAGCTTAGCACTTAATATGTCCTCATTCTGCTTACAGTCTAGGTAAGAATTAGAATGCTTCCCTGAGGGGAAAATTCTTCATATATGCTCCATAATCAAAGCACCTCAGGACAAAGTTTAAAAGAAAAGCAAGGCACTTCCCAACAGTCCTTAACTGAGAGGGTCTTTGTGAGAATTTTGTGAGACTCAAGGAAAAAAAAAGGACACAGTAAATGCCGCCTTCTTTTCTCCTCAAGAAAAAAAAAAACTGGCGCTAAGATGTCAGGCATTCCACAATCTCCTCTTCTCGTCCCTTATCTAACTTTTCTAATAAAACTAGGAACCAGGCGATCAGCTGCTGTGAGAAGAGAACCCAGGAGTATTTCCAGTCTATGTTATGTTTCAGCTTCAGTGAAATCCTGTTTCAAGTCATTAGATTGGTGGAGGAGCTGGAAGGCTGAAACTACTGGCCCTCGGACTTGCGGGAAGGACGGAGTGTGGTGGGCAGGGCCTCCTGGGCCATCCTTTGCCCCAAGAGGCTTTGGAGGCTCCTTCATGTTAAAGCAAAGGCCTTTCAGGCCTAGCCAATAAGAGCAGCGAAAGACTTTGAAAAGGCTTTGAAAGAAGAAACAGACTCAGGAGGGGCAGGTTTGAAGCTTTTTGTCTTCAGTCAGCTTTCTGGCTTCAGGTCACCCTGGCCCCTGGCTGCCTACAGACCGGGCCTTTCTAACTCACCCACCTCTCTCTCCCTCCCAGCTTTCCCTCAGCACCATGGGCTGTGGCTTCTGCCAGTTATGATGGTGTCCTTTCAGTAGCTCCTTGCACCTTTCAGAGGGGGCAGGTGCTCAAGGTATAGAGCACAAACCCACAGTGCCCTTAAAAACCCAAGCCTACTGCAATTAAGTCAATTCCAACTCATAGAGACCCTATACGACACAGTAGAACTGCCCCACATGGTTTCCAAGGCTGTAAATCTTCACAAAAGCAGACTGCCACCTCTTCTCCCGTGGAGTGGCTGGCAGGTTTGAACCACCAAACTTTTGGCTAGCCGCTGAGCACTTTAACCACTGTGCCACCAGTGCTCCTTACAGTACCCTCTGTTGTCCTTTAGCAGAAACACTGCTGAGAGGACATGAGGCCTGACTGATCCCGAGGCTCAGATGGGGAGAACCTGAGGAGTGGGTGGGAGTATTGACTTCAGAAAATCTCAGCTTCCTCAGGGTCAGGTCCCTGGGGTCAAGCCCGAGTGTTGGAAAACTGAAGTGGTTCTGAATCTCGGTGTGTTGAATGTCTAGTACACAGGCCTGGGCAGCCCCTGGAGGATTCTCAGACCTTATTCCAGCCAGCACTCGGGAAACCCTCACGGGGTGACGAAAGCAGCAATATTCCTGGGGATCTTTATTCCAGGATCTGAACTCAGTTTGTACAGTCTTGGGAGGTGGAAGATGAGAAAGTTAGGGACCAGGGAGGGTGTCAAAAGAGGAGGCTCATTTCACATCCTTTGGATTCTTGTTTCACTCCCCCCCCCTTTTTTTTTTAGCAACTAGGGCTCCAAGCAGGCATTTATTGTTTCAAGCTCATTTTGTTAACTCTTCTTTAGTCTGAGCAGAGAACGGTCTGCTCACCACTAGTGATGAGAATTGGGGAAACAAATTCCCCAGCCCACACCAGGGCAGGCTTTGCTGCAGGAAATCCTTGCAGCTTAGCTCTGCAATCTTCTTCTGTCTCCCCCTAGACTGAGCAAAGCAGAGGGGTGTGTGGGAAACCTGCCACAGCCATTCTCAGTAGGGGCCTGCTCACAGCTGACCTCTAAAATAAAGCCTTCCATTGCATCAGGACCAGAATTACCTGAAGAGCTTCTTAGAAGTGTAGATCCCTAGATACCCCCTCCCCAAATTGCTGAGCAGCTAGGGGCCCATGAACCACTCTCTAGCACCTTCCACGGGGGTCTTCCAGGGTGGGGTCTACAGTGGCAGAGTCATGGGAGGGTGGGGGCAAAAGAACTGATAGATGTCATAGGAGCCAACAAAATGGAGGTGGGAGGAAAAGAAGAAAGAACTAGATAGGGCTGAGAAGAAAATCTAGGAAAACATGTCATTGGAAAGAAACCATCCAACTAAAATCATGGGACCTCGTCCTGGGAGTGCACAGGCTCAGGACCTCAGTGCAAAGCAGCTTCATGAAGCAACTCTCCCTGCAGCTTCTGTTGCGGAATGCCAGGCTGGTGGAAAAACAGTGCAAGAAATTCAGGCTGACAAAGGGGTCACATACAAGAGGAACTGCTGCCAGGGCTTGGCCGGTAAGCACCACTTCACCCTCCCCGTGCGGTGCTGCAGCTCTGGAAGCCTGGGGATCCCCAAAGTCTGATTGTGGCCTTCAATCTAGGGGTGAACCCTTGGGAGGACTCTTCCCAGTGCGGTGCAGGCGGTGAGTCCTGACTGGAGAGAGGGTCCACCTGACAGGGTGGCCTCTTTTGCCTGGCCTTTTCCTCCTGGAAGTGCACCCCCGGGGTTTCCCATGGACGGATTTAGAAGCCCATGTGTGATCACAACTCACTCACCCGTGCCCAGCGTCCTAGGGATACCCCACAGCTGACCGATTCGCAGCGGAAGTGCTGCGGGTCCGGCGGTGCACGTGGAGCTCCTGAAGTCCAGGTTCTGGGCCACCCCCTCCGTGACATTGGCCTCCCCCTAAATTTTAGTGGTAGCAATGAGGAGACTGGTGGGGGAGACTCAGAGGGATGAGGGCAGGGGCTGGAGCCTGGCTGGCAGGCATGTATGAGGGGAGCTGGCCCTTCGCCAGAGGCACCGGACCCAGGCTCAGGTCCTCTGCCAGCCCTGCTGGGCGCAGGACTCCGTGACGCCCTGGAGTGCTCCTCTCCCCGCGCGCAGCACCCACTGTGGTTGGCCCAACCGCCCCAACTGCCTCTCCCTGCCTTTTAGTTTCACACTGTGCGTGCGTGTGTGTGTGTGAGTGTGTGTGCGTATAACATTTTTGTGCTTTAGGTGAAAATTTACATAGTAAATTAGTTTGCCATTCAGCAATTCATACAAAAATTTTCCCCGACATTGGTTGCAATCCCCGCAATGTGTCAGCACCCTTCCCATCCCCACCCTCCTGAAAAAGGTGTCCTTTTGATGCCCACATGCAACTGGACACCACAACATACCACACACAAAGGGAATCCCAGCTGGGTTTCAGACCCAGACATAAAAACACAACTTTAAAACAATTACGATACGGTATGAAAAAGAAATTAAGTACAGACAAAAATAGAAAATAAAAGAATATTTGAAGACAGTATCCTCCCTATTTTGGACTCAGGAGCCTGTGGGCACGACACTGCTTGGGTGGCACACTGTTCATTTCTTTTCAGAAAATACAAAGTCTGAGAGGAGGGAACTGGTACCAGGAGTGGATGCAGGAAAGGACCTTTGTGGAAATGGGGAGAATCTGGGATTGATTAATGGGTTTGGATAAGGCTGAAAAGAGTGAATATCCACATAATCTTTAAAGATGGCTTTCCAGCAGCCTAGAGCACACATTGGAAACTTCTCTAATAAATTATTGCCAGAAGATTCCATGAAGCAAAATGGATTGTTGTTTTCGCTACTTGCTGTTGAGTCGAAAATGGATTAGAGTTAAAAATCTTCCTGCAAAGAAAATTACAGGCCTGGTTGGCTCTCAGCAGATTTCATGAAACATGCAAAGAACAGTTAATTTTGGCCTTAGACAGGATCCATCAAAGAATAGATGAAGATGAAACTCTCCCCAACTTGCCCACGAAGCTAAATGCAATCATGGTCGGCAAGGTCAATGTGTTTGTTATCTACTGGTGCACAACGAATTATCCCAAAACTTAACAGATGTGGGATAGACTACAAAACAGTCCATTCATTTTGATAAAATTTGCAACTAAACAAAGATAGCTATAATTACTTCTACCCCAGAATATAGTTTTGACGGTGAAAGAATAAGCCAGACATTTTAAATAACGAGGGTAACTATTAAAAGATTTTAAAACTTTTTTAATGCTGATATAATTGCAAACCTAGAGGACGAATATAAAATTGCTGGTAAAGTGGCAGGATATAGGACAAATATACCAAAATCAGTTCTATATTTCTGACCAGAAATAAGCACGCGAAAAAATGAAAATGGGAAGGATAGACCATTCTTTTTTCTCTGCTATTTGATTGTACCAAATAGTGTCAAAAACAATAAGATACTTAGGGAAATGTTTTGATAGAAACGGTAAGGAACCTATATGAAGAAAATAATCTACTGAAGTAAATAAAACAAAACCCGATTGAATGCAAAAAAATGCCTGTTCTCCCAAACGTGAAGACTTGTAAAACAAGTCAAGTGTTTCAAAACTAAGATATATATATAATGTGATTCCCATTAGAATACCAAAATAGTTGTCTGTTGAACTGAATACAGAGTAGAACTGCCACGTAGGGTTTTTTCTGAGGTGGAAGGAAGGGGGCTGTAATTTTTCCAGAAGCAGATTCCCAGGTCTTTCTCCTGTAGAGCTGCTGGGTGCGTTCGACCCGCCAACCTCTCGGTTAGCAGCCAAGTGCTTAACCATTGCACCGCCAGGGCTCCTTATACCAAAGAACAGACAATTGAAATATGAAAAAGGATAGTAAGTGCAGCCTTCTTTCATTGAATAATAGAACAAATTAATACATTATACTAAACCAAAAAACCAAACCCATGCTGTCGAGTCGATTCTGACTCATAGTGACCCTATAGGACAGGGTAGAACTGCCCCATAGTTTCCAAGGAGCGCCTGGTGGACTTGAACTGCCAACCTTTTGGTTAGCAGCCATAGCTCTTAACCACTGCGCCACCAGGGTTTATACTAGAAACTGAGAAATACACCAGTGGAACAAAATAGAAAATTCATAATAAATGGTGCTGACTCAACTGATTGTCCTTATAGAAAAGTGTGCCAAAATACTGCATTGATTTACAAATTTAATGTATAAATCAACAACAATCTTAACAGAAAATTAGGAAGTTACATGTAAGATTTTCTTAACTTATATAGGAAATCCAGAAATTATAAGAGAAAAGGTAGATGTAATTGAGCATAAAACATTTCGATTATTGAAGAGAGGAAAATAGCTTGCAAAAAAAAAAAAAAGAAAGAAAAAAGAAGAGATAAACAAGCAAAAGATTTAAAAATTTGAAACGTAGATGACAAAGGACTAATAACTATTCCTACTTTAGATGAAGGAGACACAAAAATTTGGCACTTGGAAAATGAGCAATGATTTTTTTAAATAATATTTTATTATGTTTTTGGTGAAACTTTACGCAGCAAATTAGGTTCCCATCTGACAATTTCTACAAAAATCATTCAGATCTTTCACAGCGTGTCAACAGTGTCTTTAATTGTGTTCCGGTTGTTCCATTTCCAGTACTCTAGTTTCCCTGCCCCCTTATCATCTCATCTTTGCTTTAGAGTAATGGTTGACATTTTGGCTGCACATAATGGTTTTTTAATGGAGTGCCATACTGATGGATAATACCCTTTATTTTGTGTGCCAGTCTGCTATTTCGCTAAAAGATGAACTCAGGGAATAGTTTCAGTACAAGGTTTAAAGAGTATCTCAGGGATGGTTTGTATTATAAGTATATATATAGTCTCAACTGGTCCGGTAAGTCTGGACTTTTTAATAATCTGAGCTCTGTTCTTCATTTTTCTCCCACTTTTTCAGCATCTATGTATTGTGACCCTCATCAGAACTGTCGGTAATGAGCAATTACCGACCATTCAGAAAATATCCAAATCCCCAATAAAAATAATCAAAGTTTCAAAAACACTGATAGTTAAGAAAATGTCAGTCAAAATCCCAGTGAAACCGGCACAATTCAAAAATCAACACCACTTATGGCTGGCTGGGCTGTGGGGAGAAGGATGCCCTCAGACATGGCTGGAAAGGTGCTGTCATGGATGGAATTATGTCCCCTCCAAAAGGTATATATCAATTTGTCTGGGCCATGATTCCCAGTATTGTGTAATTGTCCTCCACTTTTGATTGTAATTTTACATTAAAGAGGATTAGGGTGGGATTTTAACACCCTTACTATGATCCAGTGTAAACGGAGTTTCCCCGGCGTGTGGCCTGCACCACCTTTTACCTTACAAGAGATAAAAGGAAAGGGAAGCAATTGACCTGAGATTCCCGCACTGAGAAGCTCCCAGACCAAGGAAAGAGTGATGACAAGGACCTTTCTCCAGAGCTAACAGAGATAGATAGCCACCCTGAATTTGGGCTTGTAGCCTACTAGATAGTGAGAGAATAAATTCTCTTTGTTAAAGCTATCCACTTGTGGTACTTTTGTTATAGCAGCACTAGATGACAAAGACAGGTGCGTTACTACAGACTTTTAGGGGAAAGACATAGACATGGCTCTATACTTTTTAAAACATTCTTTGAACTGGAAATCTCACTCATTAGAATCTACCCCACAGATACAAATCTTGTAGTACATAGTAACCCTGCAGGACACAGTAGAACTGCCTCATACAGTTTTCAGGGAGCAGCTGGTGGATTCGAACTGCCAACCTTTTGGTTAGCAGCTGGGCTCTTAACCACTGTGCCACCAGGGCTCCATGTAGTATATGCAAAGGATGGTTATTGTTAAAGACAAAAAAGGAAAAATAAAATTATTGCCCATTAAGGATGTGATATTATAATAAAATTTTAATGCATAATATTCAAATATTCCAGTAATATTACAATAATAATATAATAACCATATCATATAATAATATATGGTAGTCATTAGAATGAAACAGAGCTATAGAAGATTAGTAAGTGAAATCACTGTGAAGTATCATTGAAGAAAAATAACCAAGACAGAGAGAAGTATATATATAAAGTGAGCCCATATGGGTAAAACAATAACAAATAACCAAATGTATTTGAATCCAAGCATATATATATCCATAAATGAGTAGATGTGGTTATTTGCATGTGTGAGTATGATAGTTTAAGCAAGAATAATAAGATAGAACACTTACCTGATTGTTGATATGAACTATCTTAGATTCAGTTATGGGAAGGGACAAGGGGTGGGGAGCTAGAACATACTGAAAAAACTATGCTTAATTGACTCATTGGCAGTGGGTTTTTTTTAAAGATCATAGCTGCTATGTGTTTTCATTTCTGTAGAGTTATATGAAAGTGTATAGGTTGCACATTGTCATTGTTCCCATTTATTTACATTCTTTATGTATAAATACGAGTTAAAAAATTAGAAGAACTAAGCAGCATTAGTTCCATATCTACTGACTTACAGGGGAGCCATGATCAAATGTCAAGTGAAAAAAGGGGCAAGGAGCAATGTGGGTAGACCGTGTTGAAGGTTCTGTAACAGCAAACATGCAAATAGATCTACATGGATATGTACGACTGTAACATGTGTCCCAGAAAAGAGAAATGTAAGGAAGAACACACATGTGTCTTTGAACACTGGACACCTTGGGGGAGCAGGAGCATCACACACATGTAGGGATGGCTTGTATTATAACTTCTTTACAAATTTGTACTGTTACGTATGTCATAATAAGATTATAAGATATGTGCAAGTCGTAAAATATGACATGTATGTTTTTAAAACTATTTTTTTATGTTGTTGTTGCTGTTAGGTGCCATCAAGTTGGTTCCGACTCATAATGACCTTATGTACAACAGTAGGAAATACTACCCCATCCTGCGCCATCCTCACAATTGTTGCTGTTTGATCCCATTGTTGCAGCCATTGTGTTAATCCATCTTGTTGAGGGTCTTCCTCTTTTTCTTGCAGGAAAAAAAACCAATCTTTAATGTCAGATCAGAGATTTTAATCCCTGGATAGAGAACACAAACACAGACTGTACAAAAGTCAGACTGCAGATTTCATGTTTGGTATATGAAGCCAGTGACCTCTTCTGATCTCTATCCCTAGAAAGGACCAAAAAGAATTCTGCGAGGTCAATATAGTAACTCTTAATGCATGTACACGTGTACACGCAAAGATGAGGGCTGAACACCATGTGCAATTGAGTAGGTAACACAAGGCACAAAGAAGAGTCTCCTTGTCTGGTATGGTATTACCATCTTCCTCCCCTCATCGCTCTACTGGAAAACCTACCCTTGCGCACTCCAGGCCTTTTATCAGGACTCAATGGCAATGGGTTTGGCTTTGGTTTAAACGTAGAGGAAATTAACTGGGAAATTGCTGCTTTTAGGATAATGAAGACTATGGCCATAAGTCTTTAGACAGGTGGGCCTCTCCAGACACCTCTGCCCACCCTGTATACATCAGGCCCCTGGCAGGTCTGTACCCCTGAGAACCACAGGCTTTCGTTTTTCATCCTCTGGTACTGGCAGAATTAACCCTGTCTCAAATTTTTCAAAGCTCTCGCTTCTGTCTGCCTCTGACCCCGTCCCTCGCAGGAGCCATTACTGTCACTGAGAAATATACACAGGGCAGCCTGTGGATGGAGATGCCCATCCTGGAGGCCCTGCCCTCCCTTCCTTGCTCCTGAAGGCTTCCCTGTGCCATTTGGGGTCTTATCTCCCAGGAGGGTCAACATGCCCCTGGCATCTTCCAGGGTGTGGGACATGATGATGTGTCTAAGACTTGGGCTTTTCTGCTCATTATACAGTCTGGGCCTGAATCTGCCCCTTGCTGGCCTCACCTCTAACCATCTGTGTTCTCCCAGGGTTAAGAGGCCTCGTCTGCCTTTGTTCCTATACTTCCAGTCCAGTCTTTTTCTTCCCGTTCTCTGACCCCAGGATTGGCCAAATTATACCACAGAAAAAAAGAAAGAACAAGCTAGTGTCATTGATATGTGCAAAATCAAACAGAAAAAGGTTTTTTAAAAGAAAAAAAGTTTCCTTACATCCTAGGAACTCATCCTTTGCATGAGTTACGCAGACACTACTAGATCTACTGTTATGCAGAAAAGGGACACCCAGGAGAGTTTTTCTAAACCATCTCCCACTCCAGTCCAAAGAGGCCCAGTACCCAGTGCCGCCAAGTCAATTCCGACTCATAGTGACCCTACAGGACAGAGTAGAACTGCCCCATAGAGTTTCCAATGAGCACCTGGTGGATTCGAACTGCCGACGCTTTGGTTAGCAGCCGTGGCACTTAACCAATACGCCATGAGGGTTTCCTCCAAAGAGGCAACACTAAATCACAGCAATAAACCCAAATTCCCCCAGTGAGGGCAGTAGACTTGAATGCGGTGAGCTCTTTATTTCACCACCTCCTCCTCTTTGCCCAACCAGGACCTCCTCCTTTCTATGCTTGGAGGATGATGAGAAGTGACCCAGAGTCCTTGGGTAGGGCCTTACGCCCACTGCTCACCTACAGGCAGGTCTCGCCACAGCCTACTCTCTCTCTGGTTCCTTCTATGCAAAGAACTCAGTGACACCCCGTTCACCAGCACACTTCCGTTGGAGCTGTCTTTGCAGAGTCCCCCTCAGCCTCCCAAGTCCCACTGAAATCCCATTTCTCCCCCCCTCCTTATGCTGTGCTCATTCTCAGAGTTCTGAGACCTCACCATCCAGATCAGGCCTGTCCTCTCCTCTCCTAGGCTAGGGGAACCTCTGAGCAGACCTGGTGTCTGCAGTCAGGTGTTCTGGGGCTCCTTCTTTCCAGGTCCCCCTAGGATTGCAGCTCTCCATGCACTTGGAGTAGTTGGATTGGGGCACAGGCTGGGAGGAGAGGTTCTTACAGGCAGGTGGGTTAAAGGAGCCTGAACAGAGGCCTTAACAGAACAAAAACCTACTGTCTTGTTGATTTCAATGCATGGTGAACCCAGGTGTTTCAGAGTAGAACTGCACTGCACAGAGTTTTCAATGACTGTGATAGTACAGAAGTAGATTGCCAGGCCTTTCTTCCGTGGGCCACATATCTTTTGGGTAGCAGCTGATGAGACGACCCACATTTCCCAGCACAAATGCCCTGCTCCTCCCAGTCCCAAGTTGCTAGCAGGTCTTCAGGCTCTTCCTCCTCTGGCTTCAGTGCTGTGCCCCCACCCTCTGTAGCCTGGCCTCCTGCCTCTGCAACCTCACCAGCTGGTGCCTCAACCTCCTCAGCTGCTCTCTCTGCTTCTCCAGCTGCCCCTCCAGCTCCTGCAGACGGCACTCCTCTCCCACACCTCCCTCTTCTTGGAGGCCATCAAGTGGCCTTGGCCAGCTGGTGGCAGCCTCTGGGCTTGCATGGGGGTGAGGGTGGCAGTTCCTTTTCCAGCAGCTCTTCACAGAGGACCTGGTTGCTGAAGCCCTGGCTCATTCCATGCTCCATGTGAGCCACCAGGGCCTCCTGGGACTTGAACACAAGGCAGCAGGCCAAGCAGTGGAAGCTGCGCTCATGGGTCACTAGCCACTCCAGGGTGACTGCGTGGAGGCTTTCCCCATGCTCCTCTCCTCAGACTCTGGGCTCAGTGGTGCGGGCCTGGGGCCCCTCCTTCCAAGGCCCCAGGGTGCTTACCAGGGACTCAGTGTTGGCCAGACTGGGGGCACGGCGACGGTGCTCTACTCAGAGAGCTCGGCCTCAAAGACTTGGGGCATCTGTTCCACGGGGGCAAAGGAGGTTTTGGTCTGCCAGGACACAGCCACCCCCTTGACCGTGTGCACCTGGGTGAAATATACACACCTTACCCATCGCTTCTCTGGGGTAGCCCCTTAGCTGGATGAATGAGATATCTGCTCAGTGGAAGCTGAGGGAAAAGGCCTCTTTGATGGTAGTCTTTCTGGCCCTAGAGCTTGGGTTTTTTGCTTGAGATGTTGTGGATTCTTGGGCATTTTCCTTTTGGATAGAGACCTCTGAGAATAGTTAATTTATATGAGCTCTCATGGCCCTGATCTTCATATAGGAGCCCAAGGCTCTGGTCTCAGGAATCCCTGGAGGCCTCTCCATCACCAGCATCCTCCACCTCTGCAGACCTCGTCCCTTCTCTCTTTCCACCAAAGCTACCATATTTTTGGGGGCATTGCTGTGAGCAATAAAATCTCTGCAAAATGGTACCAATGATAATAGCCATTTCCAAGCAGTGGATTCTGACTCATGGCTATACCATGTGTTACAGAGTAAAGCTGCACTCCATAGAGTATTCTTGGCTGTAATCATTATGAAAGCAGAAGCAAGGCCTCTCTTTCAGGACGCACCTGTGTGAGTTGGAACCACTAACCCTTCATTTATCTGTAGAGAGCAAACGGTTTGTGTCACCAAAGGTCCCATTCTAGTGATAGTAGTGCCTTGTAACAAAAGTTCACGCCCTTTGAAAATAGTATTGTGGGGTTTCATATTTGTAAACAAAGAATCTTCAAGTTAATTTTTTCGTGGCATTGATATGTTGAATGCCAAGTGAATTTCCTCCTTTGGAACATGTAAATGTCCTCATTTCCCTGAACCTTTTTAACAGTCTGAAACTTCTCCTAAAGATTTCTTCTACGCCGGTGATTTTCTTACCATATTTAACAAGTAAACATTCAAACAGGAGAAATGCTCATCTCTTTTAACTCTCTTTGAAGGGAGGACTTTTATAGAGGCGCCGTACCTAAAGAGAAAGAAAAATTTGTATACTTTGTTAAAAACCTTACAGGTATACCTCTTCTTTGTACCCTTCCTAAACAAGCAACAGAGGGTTAAACTTATCTTTCTGTAAACAGAAGTCCCCTCTACAGGTCCATCTTAGATGAACTCTTTCAAGGTCCTCAGGCAGAAAACAGATGACTGTATGTATCTGAGAGTCTTGATTCCACAGACGTCAGTGGTCAAATACAACTACCTCACCTGGGTGTGTCTGGGTGGGTTGTCCATGTCAGCCTAAAGGTCTGTAGGTTTTTCTGTATCTGAGGGAAGGACTGGAGAGCTCAGAGAGAAGAAAGAGATGGAGGTAGGTTGTGTGAGTTGGATGGACAGAAAACTCCAAGGTGAGGTACAGGATAGAGAGGAGGGACTTCCCAGGAGTATGTTAGAGAGATACAGAGACCAAGGAGGGAGCAGAAAGCAGGGCTCAGCCACTGTGGGGCAATACAGGAGAAAAGCAGAGAAGAAAAAGGGGTGGGTGGTGGAAGAGGTTATAGTATCAGGGTGTGCCACCAGGATTTACAGCATAAGCTCAGGTTCAGTGTGGTAAAATTTTAAAACTTCAAGTCTAAATAGAACTTTAGAACTTGGAGGAAAAGGGCAAGTCCCTGGAGCTCAGGCAGCAAGTCATGCCCAGACCTTCTGCTGCCTGAGTCCAGGCTGGGAACTGTTGGGGCTCACAGTGACCGGCAACTCTGGGACAGCGTGGGGTACCGTGTTCTCTCACACCACCCACTCCCAAAACTCCTCAAATACCTTTATTTCTTTTAGTTCATCACATGACTTATCAATTCGATCTCATTAGAACATATTAAAAATAAGTACAAGTCTCCATAACCACCCTTCTTCCTGGTCCTTCACCCACTGCCCTAGGTGACCACTTGCCTCCTTCAATCCCAGAGATAGAAGCATATGCCTAAAATATTGAGTGTCTTCTCCTCCCTACTCTGAAAAACCCTCAGGTTACAGTAGAATTTTATGATTAACGCATTTATTCCTTCACATTACCTACTTTGCTTAATCGTCTACTAAATGGCAGGAAGTACTTTCCCAACAAAAACCTTAGTGAGCCCGGTCATCCCACATCAAGGGCTTCATCTTCTCTCCTTGTGGCCTTCTTTTTCAGGGAAATACAACCCCTCACTGCCAGCTCTAATTGATTGGGAAGAATTTTCCTCCCACCTCAATTCTTAGAGAAAGGCCTCTTTGTTGCATTCCGCTGCTCCATCCCTGGGTGAAGATGAGCCAAAAAGGGTGGTTTTCTGAAGGAGGTTTCTCCCTCCTCCCAGTTAGAGAAGATATCCCAAACTCTCACTAGCTGGACGACTCTGACTTAGGAAACACTCTCTGGCAACTGGTAGCTTAAGTCGCTCTCCCACAGAAGACCTCAGATCAACAACCTCTCCAAAGAGCCGTTGGGATCTGAGTGAACACCATGGCTTCCCGTAACTCTTGTGTGACATCATTGTTGACATATCTCAGTTCCAAGGGCCCATTGTGAATCCATACACGGCAACAAGAAAAATGTGGCAACTCTTCTGGCAGGGGTTAGGAAGTTATTTTAAGGGAAATAATATAGAAAGAATGAATTGAACCTTTCCCCTGCCCTTAAACAGGTTAATATCCACTGGGGTGACTTGAGAGTCCAGGGAATGATAACAGTATAAGGGCTGTTGTTCCCCAAGCCACTCCTCTGACACTGTTTGAACCACTTTGCTCCAGTCCTAGAAACACATGTGCACTCTGAAGCCCTCTCAGGCCTCCTTTGCAGCTGAGGCTTCACATAGGCTGTTCCCTTCGGATGGAAGATGTTCTCTCCCCTCCCTTCTTCTCCGTGGTGAACCATGATGGTGAAGACAGCAGGCCCCAGCCAAACTCCTGGGCTTGAGTCCCAGTGTCTCCATATACCTGCCATATGACCTTGGATGAGGCATTTAACCTCTCTATGCCTCACTTCCATCACCTGTCAGATTAAGAGAACTCTTTTTTTTTTTTTTTATCCTTCTCATAGGGTTGTTGAGAGGATGCCACCTTTAACAACAGTGACTGCTACAGACTAAGATTGTGTGAATGCTCACTGTTAGAGGAGCCATGGTGGTGCAATTGTTAAGTGTTGGCTACTAAGGAAAAAGGTGTCAGTTCAAACCCACTTAGTGGCTTTTGGGGAGAAAGAGCTGGCTATCTGCTCTCGTAAAGATTACAGCCTTGGAAACCCTATGGGGCTGTTCTACTCTGTCACGTGGGGTCAGTAGGAGTTGGAATCGAGTTGATAGAACATAGCAACAACAACAACATTGTTATACTTCATGTCACAGCTTGCTGAGTCTGCCTAAACTACTTGATATTCCTGCTCTAAGTATATCAGATCACTCTATAATCCCTACATGATAACACTCCCCCTCCCCACCCCACTCAACTGTTCACGTGAGATCCTCATTTAAAAATCTATCTCTTTTAGAAGGATTATAAGCAACTTAGGGGCAAACACAAGGTCTGCCTTATACGTGTAGTCCTAGAAAGTAGGATAGTACCTGACACATAGTAGATACTTGACATATATTAGTTGGATCAATGAATGATGAATAATGAGTCCCCCAAAAGACCCATCCTTTGTAGAAAATCAGCGCAGAATAGAACTCTTCGATGTGGTGCCTAAAAGCACCATCACTCATGGGTAGGCTGTTGACCCAAATTCATTGATCTTCCTGGCTCTGAGCCCCAGAATATGGTACACTTACCCCCTTCCCATGCTTTCTCTTGGGCCTTCTGGAAAAGGGTTAGCATTATGGCCTCACAGAAAAGCAATGAGTATAAGGACCTCCATGGTCAACCCACATGGGAGGCCTAGCAGAGCCCTCAGGAAAAAGCCCACTGTTCTCTGCTTTGCTGCACATTTGATTTTGTTCTAGAGCGCTGTTTAGAAAAGCAACCAGTAAAATTGTTGAAACCATTTGAGAAGGGGTTTTAGAAAGTTTTGTTGGTGAACAGAAGGGAATCTGATAACTTGGAGGAAAACGGAAGGTCTCAGATGAGGAGGAGAGGAGGATTGTTTTGTGTGACTGCAAAGGGTAGAACCGGGACAAGCATCTCTAAACACAAAACGACAAAAGAAGAACTTTCTTGCTCAGAAATGCAGCAAAAATGCCCCAATAGCTTCACTCTGTCTCCTCAGAATTTTTACGTTCATGATACCCATGCACTTGCACTGTGGCCTCAGGAGAATACTTGGGGTTTCCTGAATATATTGGGCCATTTCCTACTTTTTAACCAGCTACTGATATTTCCACATTTGGCTCAGCATCACTTCCTGGTAAACCCTTCTCTGACCCTACTGCTGGTATAACTCGTCACTCCCTGCTGTGTACTCCATTGTGTTTTAGAAACAATTTGCCATAGCTCAGAACACACTTGATTGTATTTGCTTCTTGTGATTGATGGTAAAAGTGGCCACTCATTCTTGCTATCTCTGTACCTGTGCCCTTTTAATGTTTCAAGCATCACTTCTTGGTTGAAGCCTTTCTTGACACTATTCCTGGTAGCACATCCTACTCCCTGTTGCTGTTGTCTTTAGGTGCCATTGAGTCAATTCCGACTCATAGTGACCCTATGTACAACAGAACTATGTCCCACTCTGGGAGATTCTTGTACTCAAGAAATTCCTTACCATAGTTCAGAAAACACTCAAGTGCTTTTATTTATTGTACCTGAATACAGTATGGCCATATATTTTTCCTGTTTGTTTTCCATGCCTTTGGAAAATGACCTGGAAGCTGCTTTCATCAAAAGCAGAAGTCTGTTAACCTCTTGAATTGCGACTGAACTTATGACAGCTTTGGCCATTGGCCAATACCAAACCTGATAGAAGTAGAGAACTGAAAGGACTTGGGCTTTGGGGCTTGCCCTATAGCTGCTCTTCAAACCCTGGAAACTCATGGGTTTGAGCCAAGGCCAGTGTGCTGCATGATTTATGTCTTTCATCAAATTTGGATAGTGTCCGGCTGTTATTTTTGCTTCTGCACCTTTCTCTCTATCCTCTACTTTTGGGATGACCATGATGTGTTGCCGGGAGAAAAATATGGCAGTCTGCTCCCATAAAGATTTACAGCCTTGGAAACCCTATGAGGCTGGTTCCACTTTGTCCTACAAGGTTGCTATGAGTTGGGATCGACTCAACAGCAATGGGTTTGGTTTTGGTGTGATATGTTTACTGGCGTGTTTGATGTCCCACGGGAAACGCAGGTTCTGTTCGTTTTTCTTATTCTTTTTTCCCCCTTCAGACTGGATAATTCCAAATATCTTGTCTTCAAATTTGCTGACTCTGTGTTCTGCCTGTTCAAATCTGTCATTGAGCCACTCTAGTGAATTTTTATTTCAGCTGTTGTGTTTTCAGCTTCATAATTTCCATTTGGTTCATTTTTATAGTTTCAATTCCTTTATTATAGAAACTATGTCATCATGAGTGAGACTATATCATAGAAACTATAAAAATGAACCAAATGGAAATCATGAAGATGAAAAGCACAACAGCTGAAAAAAAAAAAGTTTCTGTATCTTTATTAGAGCTCTGCTGGTGCAGTGGTTAAGAGTTTGGCAGCTAGAATCCACCAGCTTCTCCTTGGACACCATATGGGGCAGTTCTCCTCTGTCCTATAGGGTCACAATGAGTTAGGTTCAACTGAATAGCAACCGGTTTGATTTATACCACTGTGGACATTTTCTATTTGTTCATACATTGTTCTTGTGATTTACCTCTTTATTCATGGCTTTCTTTATTTCATTGAGCATATTTAAGATATTTGATTTAATGTCTTTGACTACTACTTCCAATGTCTAGGCTCCCTCAGAGATTGTTTCTGTCAGATATTTTTCTTTACTTTATATGAGCCATATTTTTCTGGTTTTTTGTATGCTCTGGAATTTTTTGTTGAGAAATGGAAACTTTGACTATTAAAATGTGGCAGTTCTGGAAATTATATTCTCTCCCTCATCATGGTTACTGCTGTTGTTTTTTGAGGGCTTCAGCCATCCATTTGCAAAGTGGATTTTTAAATTATGTATGTAATGTCTTTATTTCACCTGTGAGTGGTCAGTCAAGCATCTGTTCCATTATCTCTGTGGTCAGTTTGTGACCTTACAGATATTTCCTTAAATATGGAGATTTTTTTAAAGGTGTGTATATCTCTTTAGAAACCCTGTTAGCACCGTGGTTAAGAGCTCGGCTGCTAATCAAAAGGTTGGCAGTTCAAATCCAACAGCTGCTCCTTGGGAATCCTATGAGGCAGTTTTATTCTGTCCTATAGGGTTGCTGTTGGTTGGAAATGACTCTATGGCAACAAGTTTTTTTTTGTTTGTTTGTATCTCTTTCAGCCACTGGATCCTGAAGGGGCTAAAACAGGGCAAAAATATCCTCAGTGTTCCCTCAAGTAACCACCTGACCCACCAAAATGTACAACTCCAAATATTTGGAGGACAAGGTTCTTATAGTCCATGCTGGCATCAGTTAGCCACTCTAAGAATAAAAGCCACTGCCCGTATGTCTGTGGTCATGCTGAGGAATGGGTGCTGGTAGCTCGTTCCCCCATGTTGCTCTCTTACTAAAGCTCAGCAGCCACTCTCTTCATCAAGTAGTTCTCTGGTTGCCCTAAGTATCTGATTAGGTTGCAGAGCACTGCAATAGATGATTCTGACTTTTTTTTTTCAAGCTTAGTGCTGTTTTGCTGGAGAGACCAATACTTGGTGCTTTCTACTCTGCCATTTTCCATTACATTAAGTTTTTTCAACTATATTGTTTTTCGCATCACATTCACTGTCACTTCAAAAGTAGGATGAGGTGTCATTATTTGCTGAGCCTTTTTGGGTATTTACACTACAAATCAGGTCTCATGCCCTACTGACAGCTCAGGAATCAATGTTCTTGGTTGCCTCTCCCAGTCTGATACTTGCATATTAATTCCTTTAAAAATGATTTTTCTATGGCTATTTTTTATTTTAGTGGACTTTAAGGAATTAAAGGAGGTAAGTATGCGTATTCAATCTTCTGTCTTAAAGTGGAATCATTGACCTTGCCCATTTATTAATTGGGGATTTTATAGTAACCCCTATTGATGTATTGCTTCTGTTTATTTAAGTTTGCCTTTATGAGTGATACATTTTTATTTTGCTTTAGGTGAAAGTTTACAGCACAAATTATTTTCTCATTCAAAAATTTATACACAAATTGTTTTGTTGCCGTTGGTTGCAATCCCCACTATATATTAGCATGCTCCCACTTTCCCTTTACACCTCAGGTTTCCTGTGTCCATTCCTCCAGTTGTCCTGAACAGATGATGCCCATTTGGTGTCATACACTTCATTGAATTAAGAAGCATGTTCTTCACGTGTGTTATTGTTTGTTTTATAAGCCTGTCTAATCTTTGGCTGAAAGGTAGACTTTGGGAGTGTCTTCAGTTCTGGGTTAGCAGGTGTCTGTGGGCCATAATCTCTAATCTCTGGCTGAAGGGCACACCTCAGGAGTGACTTCATTACTGAGCTAAAAGGATGCCTGGGGACCATACTCTTGCAGTTTCTCCAGTCTCTGTCAGGCCAGTAAGTCTGGTCTTTTTTTGTGAGTTAGAATTTTTTCCTACATTTTTCTCCAGCTCTGTCTGGGGCCCTCTATTGTGATCCTTGTCAGAGCAGTCAGTGGTGGTAGCCTGGCACCATCTGGTTGTGCTGGACTCAGTCTGGTGGAGGCCATGGTAGTTGTGATCCATTAGTCCCTTGGACCAATCTTCCCCTCGTGTTTTTGGTTTTCTTCATTCCCCCTTGCTCCTGAGGGGTGAGACCAGTGGAGTATCTTAGATGGCTGTTCACAGGCTTTTAAGACCCCAGACGATACTCGCCAAAGTAGAATGTAGAATATTTTCTTTATAAACTATGTTATGCCAGTTGAGCTGGATGTTCCCTGAGACCATGGTCCCCAGGTCCCTCAGCCCAGTAATTTGGTCCCTCAGCCCAGTAATTTGGTCCCTCAGGGAGTTTGGATGTGTTTATGGAGCTACCATGACCCTGAGTTATACAGTTCTGCTGGTTTCCCCAGTATTGTGTACTCTTTTATCCTTTGCCAAAGTTACTACTTCTCTATTTGGTTATATTTTCTTACACCTAACTTATCACCTTTCTATTTTATGACTTTGAGTATTTTAGAATGCACTTCCTCCTTATCAGTTAAAAAATTAAGCAAAAATGCCATAGTTTCTTAAAAATTTTTTATTTTTTGTATTTTAAATTTAAATATGTGATCTAACTGGAAATAAGCAGGTGTAAGCAGCAAGTCAATGGATCAAAATGTTTATTTTTAGAGGTTATTGTTTAGGTAGTTACCAAATTGCCCAGAAAACTACTTCTTGAATAAACCGTCTCGTTCCTCTGCTCCCCACCATCAAACAAATTGAAAAGCATTTTCAGAAAAAGGAAGCCCACCATTCTCACCATTTCATTTTAAATATATTGCTTTGGTGCAAAATATACCCTTTCTCTTTTTTTTTTTTATTTATCCATCTGTGATCTTTTCTCTATTAAACTCACAAAAATTTTGAGGTGTGCGGGATTTTTGCAAAACTAACAAGCAAGGGTGATTTCATAACTGGGTCTATGTGTTCCAGCCTCAAAGCAGGAGAGGTGTAAATAGAAACCACAAGGATGTCTTAAGCCATGAGAACATGATTCTCTGGGATTTGCTATTTTGTTCTACAAAGGGCTCTAGATTTTTTCCATATGAAGATGAATCTGTATATCAACTTTACTATCCACAGGGAATAACACCCTAAGCCATAGGCATTTATAAGGAATATATTCATGCCTTGGAGGATATTTACAAGTATATGTATTCTGGTGAACATATATTTTCATTTTTGATGGGTATTTGTCTAGAAGTAAATTTGCTGAATTATAAATTATAGATAGGTTCAAATAATTGTTTAAAATGGTTATACCAGTTTACACTCTCCCTTGCAGTAGATTAGAGTTCCAGTTCCTCCATTCTACTCAAAATTTGGTATTTAGTATCTTTTTTATTTTACCCATCCTGGTTGGTATGGGGTAGTATAATATTGTTGCTTTATATTTGCATTTGCATGATGACCAAAGATGTCTAGCCCCTTTTCTTGTGTTTATTGCTCACTAGGCAGGCCAAAGTGGGAGGTGAGAGTGAGGGCTGGGGTAAAAAAAGGGGTCAGAAATAATGTGCCATTTTTCCTTGTAGATCATATACTTCTGTCTGCTTTCCTAACTGGTAGCAGCTAAGCCCTGTATTAGAAATACTCCCACCACCATTCTGCTTGACTCTTTTAATGATGTTCTATTTTCTATCTCCTGAGCCCTGGTGGTGCAAAGGTTAAGAGCTCCCTGCTAACTGAAAGGTTGGCAGTTCAAACCTACAAGGCACCTCCATGGGAGAAAGACCTGGCAATCTGCTTCCATAAAGATTACAGCCTAGAAAAACCTATGGAGCAGTTCTGTTCGGTCATATCAGGTCACTATGAGTCAAAAATGACTGGATGGCACCTAACAACAACAACTTCCTCAGTTTCTGACTAAATAATAGTAGTCAATTGATGAGATTTCCCCTTTAAGTATACTTTTCTCTAGTTTCTCGTTTGTTTCAATAAACACTCATTACTGTTAAGTCAGAGAAAATAAAACTTTTGCAATGTTAAAAGTGAATAATAATACCTATCTCACACACTGTATCAATCTAAGGGTTAAATGAGGAATGACATGTGAACATAGCAGAGGGCCAAGCCTCCTATGTCACTCAGGGAATGTGTTCTTCTCTCCTCTGGCTCTCTCTCTTTTCCTTATTGCTCTGCTAAGACCTTGAGGGCTACTTATGGCTACAGGGTTCATGACTTCGCAATTCTGTTTTCCATACCAGTGCACCGTAATCTTGGGCTCATGGGCAGCCTCTCCACAGATGTAGTGCTTCCATTTCTATTCACTTATTTATTAAGTCAAGGTTCCACCTCCAGCCATTTCAACTCCTCCTGGGTCCAGACTTATACTCAAATGTCAGCATAAATCTCTGTATCGACCTCTTCATGTATAAAATGTGCATTATAATGATACATTCCTCATACAGCTATCATGCAGAACAAATATCGTAAGAAAGAAGAAGCCCTCACAAGGGTCCTGGCACCACCAGTGCATGTACTCAATACATGTTAGTTGTTAGTATCATTACCTGACATCTCCAGGTGGACGTCTAACAGTTATCACATGTTATCAAGGCCATGAAATAATTCTTGGTCCCAAGCCCTATTCTACTTTTATTAATGCATTTCTCCAGACTTCCATAATGGTAGTATGTGTTTTCTTCCACACAATGGATATGTTTAGGAAAGTTTGGCCGGGTCTTACCTAATGAATTGCTCAGACATTTGAATGGGCAAACTTTGCTACGAGCTTTAGCCAACTAATGTAGCAAACAATTAGAATCATCCTCAGCTGCTCCTGCTAGGACTCTCAATCCAGAATATCTGGTAAGACTATTGTTATGGACTGAATTGTGTCCCACAAAAATGTGTGTTGAAATTCTAACTCCCGCAATTGTAAATATGACCCAGCTTGAAAATAGGGGGCTCCCTTTGTTATGTTAATGAGGCCATAACAGTGTATGGTGGGTCCTAAACCTATTCACTTCTGAGCTATGAAAATGTGTGGAATAGACACAGAAATACACACGGGGCAGAGGAAGGCAGATGGTGGAGGGTGGAGACAAATGCCTCTACAGTGCAGGAACTCTAAGGATTGCTGGCAGTTTCTAGAAGCTGAAATAGAGGAGGAAGGACCCTCCCCTGGAGCTATGCTCTGAATTCAGACTTCTGGCCTCCTGAACTGTGAGAAAATATATTTCTCTTTTAAAGCCACCCAATAGTCACTTTGTTTTTGTTGTTGTTATTGTAACTCCTACAGGTACCAAGATGATAAATTTAGCCCAAAGTAAAGTAATGTTCTTTCCTCCTTGGTATTCGTTGTTGGTGTTAGCTGCTCTTTACTCAGCCCCTGACTAATGGTGATGCTATGCAAAGCGAGATGGGACTGTTTTGATTCGTAGTGTGTTCACTGGCTGATTTTCAAAAATAGATTGCCACCTCTTTCTTCTTCATTCCTCTTAGTCTGGAAGCTCTGCTGAAACCTGTTCAGCCTCACAGCAACAAGCAAGCTTCCTCTGACAGATGGTGGTAACCGTGCGTGCGGTGCACGGGCCGGGAATTGATTGGGGTCCCCTGCATGGAAGGCAAGGATTCAACCACTGAACCACCCTGCCCCCTTCCTCCTCGGTGCGGCCCACCAGAATCCTGCTCTTTCCCTCTCAGTGTCCTCTGCTCTCACCCGAGAGCCTTGGCAGGGTCAGCTTCGTGCTGATGGATAGAAATTTGATTGATTGATTTTTAATTGTGGTGAAAATACATATTCTTATTTTATATTTATGATTACCTACTGCTTTCCAGTCAATTCCAACTCGTAGTCACCCTGTAGGACAGAGTAGAAGTGCTCCATATGGTTTCCAAGGCTGTACATTTTTACGGAAGCCGACTGCCACATCTTCCTCCTGAAGAGCGGCTGGTGGGTTGGAACCGCCCATCCTTCGCTGAGCAGCCGAACACAGAACTACTGTGCCACGAGGGTTCTGTGCCACGAGGGTTCCTCATATGTATGATTAATTTTTATTAATTACAATACTTTCTATAGTTTTGAATTTTTTTCTATGGAGACTGCTCTGTAATCTACATATGATAAAAGTTATGCCTTTTCTTTCTTTTTTGTTTTGTGTCTTATTGTATGAGTTTGATCTCCATTTTAAATGTTTAATAAAAATAATACAAAGCATTCTTATTTTATTGCTAATTTTAAAGGAAATGTCCAACATTTCCAGTTAATACCATATTAATTATAGTTTTCCAGGTCAGGCAACTCCTTTCCTGTTTCATGTTTGCTCAGAGTTCTTATCTCTCACAGTGACTGGATTTTATCAACTGCTTTATCCCATCTCTTCAGGTGACCCTGTCTTTTCTTCTTTCACCTATACATGTGGTGAATTAAATTATTAAATCTTTAATGTTCTCTCAAACCTGCGTGCCTACAATAAACCATCTTGATCATGGCATATTATATGTTTTATTCTGTGCCAGATTTCCTTTGCCAGCACTTCACGTAGGTTTTTGCATCTCAGTTATTTAGTGTGCTTGTCCTGTAACTCTTCTTCTACCATCCTTCTGTAATTGGTTATCCTTATTAAACTAGCCTTAAGATCCAGTTGGAGGAGTGTCTCATGGTTTTCTATTCTTTGTTGCCTATGTACAAGTTTAAAATTATCTGTTTCTTGCATGTTTGATGGTAACCTGACTGAAAATTATCTAGGCCCATTATTTTCTTTGTACAGAGATCTTGAACTATTGATCCATGTTGTTTAGTGATTAAAGGCCTCTTCTGGTAGTAATTAGAAAAATTTCTGCTGCCTGTTCTAGGCTACTAGAATTCTATCTTAAATATTATCTTGATTTTCATGGTTTTCAGCCTCATTCAGACCAACTAATCAATGCCAAATTTTCCCCCTTTTCCCAAAGTCAGCCTCTGCAACTATTCCTGGCACCAATCCCCGTATCTAAGTCTTATTTCCAAAGAAAGATATCACAGTATGCTATCCAAGCAGTTTTGTGTGCACAGGCTCCGTGAATCCATAATGTGAGCATATAATCTTCTAATACTTATTTTTCTAATTGTTCTTTTGCTAAAACTTTTTTTCTTTACTTTCTTTTTTCATCCCTTCCCTCCTCCTCCATCTGGTAGTATTAAAGTTGTGGGTTTTATGTTCAAGTCTTCAACTCAGGTGGGATTGACTCTGTGTGCAGTGCAGTGCCCAGTTGCATCTATGCAGCGAGAGAACACACTTCTAGAACCAGAAGGCGGGGAGGGCGCCGGTTGGGCAGTTGGGGGGGGGCGGGGCTGCGCGGAGAGGGGCGCGAGGGTGGCGCGAGGCCCGGGGCAGCCCCGTCGCAAACCCGTGGGGCTGCTGGACAGAGCCCGGCCTGCTGTGCCTTCTGGGACAGGCCCAGCCAGTCCAGCACCTCAAGGCCCCAGACCCCCGCCAGGCTACAGGTCCCACCAAAACTCGGGGAAGCCTAAGGCCACGGAGGGCAAGGCCCAGGGTCTGGCCCTGAGGACTTTTTCTGCCCCGCTTGATCACAATGCTTATACTGGGAAGGAGGGAAGAAGGCCTATCAGGACATGGGTCCAGAGGAGGACAGGAGGCAGGGCAGTGAGTTGTGGTCACCCATGGAGTCAGGGTCCTCCCATGGGAAGCCCACAGGGTGCCCTTCCAGGAGGAGAAATCAAAGCCACAGAGGCCACACAGCCTGGCTGCAGCCCCAGGCTGGACTCACTGCCTGCCCTGCTGCCCTGGGAAAGGCTCCCCAGGGGCGTCACCCCTAGTACAGGAAACAGCAGAGCCTGCTCTGGCTAAGGAATTTGTTTCCTCCCCTCTCATCACTGGCTGTGAGCAGTCTCTTCTCTGTGCAAACAGAAGAGGAATTATCAAAATGAGCTACATACTCCAGATTTAAGTTAAGGATCATAAGTTAACACAGAGAAATATGATTTTAGCAACAAATGCCTGCTTGGAGTCTGAGATGCATTAAAAAAAAAAAAAGAAGAGGGAAGAAGCGGGGAGAAAGGGAGGGATGGAGGGAAGGAAGGAAAGAAGCGACAGAGGGAGGGAGGGAGGAAGGGAAGGGAGGAAAAGCAAGAGAAAGGAAGGAAGGGGGAGGGTGTGAGGAAGGAAGGGAGGAAGGAAGAAAGGACTACTCAAGACCGCAGAGGGAGTGATAGGAGTCTCCTTCTTTTGCCACCCTCCCATGGTCCCAAGCTTTCTCATCTCCCACCTCTTAAGACTATATCAGCTGCTTTGAGAACTTTAGAATAAAGATCCTCAGGAATCTCACTGCTCTCCCCCCTTAGGGTTTGCCCAGTGCTGGGTGAAACTAGGACTGAGAATCTTCCACAGGCTTCCCCCACCTGTGTATTGGGCAGTCAACACACTGAAGTTTGGAGCCACTTAAAGGAAGCTGAGACTTCTGGACAATGACCCCCCGCCCAAAGTTCTGCCCATCTGGGTCTAAGGATCAGTCAGGCCATCGTGTACCCTCAGCAATGTTCCTACTGAAGGACACTTAAGGGCACTGTGGGTTTGCTCCCTCAGCGGAGAGCAAGGAGCTACTGAAAGGACACCATTGAAACCCGCAGAAGCCACAGCCCAGGGTGCTGGGGGAATTTGGGAGGGAGAGATGAGGATGAGTTCAAAAGGCAGGTTGTGAAGGTGGCCAGGGGCCAGTGACCTGAAGCCACAAAGCTGACTTAAAGAGAAAAGCCTCACACCTGCCCCTCCTGGGCCCTTTGCTCCTTCAAAGGAGAAAGTCTTTTTCCGCAGTTATGCAACTGGGCAGTAATAGTCCTTGAGTTATGACATGAACGAGTCTCTAAAACCTCTTGGGGAGAATGATGGTCAAGGAGGTTCTGACAACCCCACCCTGTCCTTCTCTCAGGTCAGAGGACCAGAGCTCCTCCACTGGTCTAGCGATTTGAAACAGGATTTCACTGGAAGGCAAACCTGTCACAGACTGGAAATACTCCTTGGGTTCATCTTCTTATAGCTCATTGTCTGGTGCTATTACACAACTTAGATACGGGACCAGGAGAGGAGTTTGGAGCTTGACCCCTGACATCTTAGCACCAGTTCCTGTTTCTTGAGGAGGGAAGAGGTGAAAGAAGACAGAGTTTACTCTGTTCTTTTTTCTGAGCCGCTGGAAATCCTTACAAAGACCCTCTCAGGTAAAGACTGATAGGAAATGCCTTGGTTTACTATAACTTTGTCTTTGAGGCACTTGTTTATGTCATTTGTATAAAATGCTTTCCTCTCAAGGAGGCATTGTAATTCTTAGCTAGACTGTCTACAGAATGACTATATGTTAACCACTAAGCTTGGTACTTAAGCAAGTGGTTACCCTTCAGAGAAGGCCAGAGGAGAGGTATATAGCCTTCATTCCCTGATGCTGCCATTGCTCCAGATGTATTTGAAATGCCTCCCTGGGGAAGGCCTTCAGAGCCGGCTCATGGGCACATGGGAATTCAGACTCATTTTGTTTGTTTGTTTGTTTGCTACCATCTTTCATTCGGTGTCCAAAATGTTATTATCCAGTTTTTCATCAGATGTGGCTACAGACATCTCTCATATTTTCAAAGTAAATTTCATTCTCTAGTACTGATACGCCACCAAGAGTGTATTCCAAAGTGTTTGCACCAAGCTGTAAAGACTTTCCAAAGAGGGCAGTCCTGCGCCATGTTGTGTAGTGACAGCAAGGTTGGCATAGAGTGTTCACCCAGATACTTAGCACTGTGCTGCTTTCTATAATTCCTGAAATTCCGAGTCTGCCACCTGAAGAACTTCCTTTAGTGCTTAAACTAAGTCTGGTGGTTATGAATTCTCTTTAGAGTTCCTTCAGCTGAGAATGTCATTATTTTCCTTTATTCCTGATGGATATTTTCACTGGATATAGAATTCTGAGTTAACGATTCTTTTCTTTCAGCACTGAAAAAATGTTGTTGCAGTCTTTTGACCTCCATGGTTTTGGATGAGAACTGTAGAGTAATTGAAAATTTTCTTCCCCTTTGTGAAATGTGTTGTTTTCTCTCTAACTTCTTCCAAGGCATTTCATTGTCTTTGCTATTCTACAGTTGATTATAACTTATTTGGGCATAAAGTTCTTTGAATTTAATTTGTTGGCATGTCCTGAGCTTCTTAAATTCGTAAGTTTGTCTTTCACCAAAATTGGGAACTGTTCAGCCCAGATTTTTTCAAATACTTTAACACCTACACAGAATACCATCTACATTCTGCTATTGAGCCCATCAAGTGAATTTTTAATTTCTAAAAAAAATTTTTTTTATTAGTGTATTCATACCTAAATTTTTCTCACATCAAAAATTGTCATTTGTAAATACCTTCTTTTTCTTTAGTGATAATATTTACATTGCCATTTGTTAAAAAAAAAAAACAAAACTCTTCCTGTTACTTCTTAGAGCACGGTTACAATACCTTTTTACACTTTTTCTGTTATGCCAGTGCTGTGAGTCCTGCTTTAACCTTATGGAAATTGTCATTTTTTTGTTTGCTTGTTTTAGCAAGAAATAGACCCAGTTATGTTCAGGCTGCAAGTTCTGTCTCATCTCCTGTATGCTGTGGCTCAAATGTCTTTTGAGTTTTCAAAGCTTAAGAGGACGAAAATATTTTGAGGACTTATCTATGTGAGTGCCACTCAGTCTGGGACCTAGATGGTGTTCTAACCCATAATACAGTGCTCAAAGGTTTACAATGCTTCTTAGGATCAGATCTATGCATGTGCAACTTACCCATTGCCATCAAGTCAACTTAGAGGTGACTTTATGTGCGACTTTATGAAATCCCTGTCTTGAGCTGCTTCCTCTCTATCTCTCTGAGGCTCTCTGCCTTCTGAGGGGCTACCTTCCCGGTCCACTGGCAAGAATGTTGGGGCTTTAATCTCTTCATTCTGCCACGCGGTTAAGTGACTGGGTCTGTCTATGGGGCCAAATAATGGTATGATAGAGACAGAAAACGTAACAGACGTTCCTCTACACTCTTTGGGCTTAGAGTATTAGGTGTTTGCCCCTCTGCCTGCCTGCCCGCCCATCTCTCTCCTTTACAGACCGTCTTCCCCCCGCATGAGAGAAAGAAGGATTGTCTTGGACCTATTTCTATCCACAACCTGAGTGTAGTTATGAGATTTGGGCTCATTTAATTTCAGCCTCTGGAATATTCATACTTTATGTTCTGGTTTCCTCCCCCAGCCACCTTCAACCACTTCCTTTGCAGAGTCCTGAGATAGCATCCCATGCATTTGTCCAGATACTTAGTTGTCAGATACCAGCATAGCCACCGGGGAAGTGTTGGTTGTGGTTGGGGGGAGGGACTGTACACTGAAGGAGCTGCAAGACCTGGCTGCCTTGTGTGAGCAGGACTGGGGTGTGCTGAGGGCTGAGTGCTGAAGGTGCTGAGTCAAGGGGAGTTTAATGTAAAGTTGGGTCAAGAAGAGTTTGTTGATATGGGGGGAACTCTCTCCTAAAAAGGATTTATTGCCATTGTGGGGGTTCTGGAAATGGGTTTAATATGCTACAGGGATTGCGCTTGGAAGCTTGGAAAAGGCAATGGTCCACATTCTATGAAATCAAAATGCCGTTACTGCTGTGTCAGATGTTGAAAAATGGGGGGAAAGTCTCCAATACATGGACATCCAGAGTGAGTTTTCTTAAGACCATTTTTGAGAAGTCCTGAAGGACACTCCTCTCATCAGAACAATAAGGAATGCACGGTGGAGGGGAGCAGCAGCAAAGTGAAACTTAGCGATGTCTGTCCTCTGGAGGCTTAGGTTGTGGGTAGGAGACAGCTGCCTAGTAGCAATGGGAATAATGGGGTCCCAGAGCAGCAGAAGCCAGGTGGAAGCACTTAACTGTCAGAAACAAGGTGTATGTCATTACTGTAACGGTCAGCAGGTCAATATATTATCTACTGGGGCATAAAAAATTATCATAAAACATAGTAGATATTAGATAAATGGAAAAATACTCCATTCATGCTAATAAAATTTGGAAGTAGACAAATATACTGTTATTACTTTTATGACCCAACATACTTTTCTAGGTGCATTAATGAGCTAGAAAAGTTAAGGAATGAATTAAATATTAAAACAGATTTTCTTCTTTTTATGATGATAATATAATTGCATACCTAGAAAATGAGGATAAAAATTTTGGTAAACTGACAAGCCAAATATACCAAAATCAATGACTTCTCTCCAATCTAGACACAGTGCCCAAAATTGGAAGTTTCAGGGTGGGAGGAATAAAGACAATTTTCTTTACTACATGATTGCATCAAATTGTGTCCAAAACCGTAAACTACTTAGGAAAATGTTGTTTTGACTGGAACAGAAAAGAGCCTATTTGAAGTAGAGGAGGAAATAAAATTAAACCTTAATAATGCAAAAAATATGTTTTATCAAATGGGAAGTCTTGTTTAATCAATGACAGTCCCCCAAAACCAACATACAAATGTATTGCAATTCCCATTAGAATATTTACCTAGTTATTTGTTGAATTGTATACAGTAATCTTAAGATGCAAATAGTATAACAGATACGAAAGAACAGACAACAAAAACATGAAAAAGAAGGAGGCTGCTTCATCAACTAATGGAACAAATATTACATAGCATAGGAACTGAAAGCTAGACCAAGGAAACGAAGTAGCAAATCCACAAAGATTATCATAATAACCGTTAATACAGAGGTGGTATTTCAACTCAGGAAAATTATGGTTTATCTTATAAACGCTGCTGACTCAACTGATCATTCTGGGCAAAAAAAAAAAAAAAAACTTCTAAGAATGTGATACATCAGCGATGGATTTGGGAAATTATGGGAAATGTCGGTGATAAGGATTAACAACTATTTCCATTTTATACAAGGAAGACAAAAATTGAGGACTTGCAAAATGAGCAATGAATTCAAAAGACCGTTCAGAGCAAATACGAATGGCCAATAAGCATAATCAAAGTTGTTCAAAAACACTGGTAGTGAAGAAAATATCAAAGTCCCAGTGAAACTGGCACAATTTAAAAATCTACACCACCTATGGCTGGGGCCGGGGGGTGCTGTGGGGAGAAGGGTGCCTCAGACATGGCTGGAAAGGGGCGTTATGACAGCCTTTAGGGGAAAGACACGGACATGGCTCTGTAATTTTGAAACATTCTTTGACCTAGAAATCTCACCCTTTGGAATCTATCCCATGGAAGCAAATCCTCTAGTATACAAAGGACGGTTATTGTTAATAACGGCAAAATCGACTGCCATGGATGGTGGAAAGATAGATAATTTATGGTAGAGCTAAATCAATAAAGTTTGAGTCATTAGAATGAAAAAGAACTCTGGTAGTTAAACAGGAGAAATCTCTGTGAAGTATTATTGAAGGCGAAAATGAAGGTGCAGAGAAGTCTGTATAAAATGAGCACATTAGGGTAAAGCAATAGCAATTGTTTGAGTATGCTTGAATACCTGTTTGTGTTTATGTGAGTGTGTAAAGGAGCAGACGAAGATACATTTGTGTCTGTGTGTGCTCGTATAAGCAAGGGTAAGAGAGAGTACTTACCACATTGTTAACCTGAATTACCTTGGATTCACTTCTGGAAAAGGACTGGTGGGGGCGGGGGAGTTAGAACATGCAGGAAGAGCGGACTTAGAAAGCACTGGTGATATGTGTTTCCACTGTAGTAGTGCTATGTATGAGTCTAGATAGTGTATACAGTAATTGTTCTCATCTATTTAAATGCTTTATGTGTAAATATGAGTTCAATCTTAGAAGACCCAAAAAGGCAGTGTTAGTGCCATACCTAATGACCTTCAGGGAATTAGCAATTTACAGAGCACCGTGGGTAGAGTATGACCCAATTTCCATTAGAGCAAACAAACCAGGGGATCTACTTGTGAACCTGTGACTGTGTGTATGTGTCCCAGCTGAGAAACGTAGGGAAAGATACACGTGTCTATTAACATTGGACGCCTTGGGGGTGCAGGACCAAATTACATATGAGGGTGGGACCATGACTGTAACTTTTTCATTATACAAATCTGTACCCTTAGAGGTGTTATACAAAAGACTTTCAGAGCTTTGAAAGTTGATAAACATCATCATAGATACATTATTTTAAAAACATTTTGTTGGATTTTTTTTTTTGAACGGGGAAAATATCTTTAACAACAGATACAAAGATTTTAATCACTGGAAGAAGAGCACACCACAGACTGCTCAACAGTCAGACCCAGCAGATTTCACGCTTGTTCTTGGAGACAATGAGCTCTTCTGGTCTCTACACCTGGAAATGACCAGCGAGAATTTTGTAAGGGTCCATGAAGTTACTCCTCAAACGTTTCTTGCAGGTACATGTCTACAGATAAAGGAGGAAGGCTGGACACCACATGCAGCTCACTAGGTAACTCATGTGTCTCTAGAAGATTCTCTTTCCCTGATATGCCACTACCACTTCCTTCCATTTGTTGCTCTGCTGGAAAACGTACCCTTTGCATGCTACACCTTTTCCTGGACTGAACATAGAGGAAGTTAACTGGAAAGATGCAGCTTTTAAGGAAAAATATTTTGACCAATAGCTCCAGGGACAGTAGGACCCCCTCAGCCAGCCTACGGCCACTGTGGGAATGCCAGCCCCCTCACTCTCTTGTACCTCTGATCATCCAGGGCTTTCTGTTTGATCATCAGGAGACTTCAGAATTCACCTCGCCTGAAAGCCCTCGCTTCCTCCGTCTCTGACCCTGTCCCTCGCAGGAGAGTCTGTCACTCTGAGAAGTACAAACAGGGCAGCCTGTGGTTGGAAATGCCTGTCCTGGAGGCTCTGCCCTTCCTTCCTTGCCCCTGAGGGCTTCCCTGTGCCACTTGGGGTCTCATCACCGAGGGAAGGACATACCCCTGGCACCTCCAGGGTTTCCCAGTTCCTAATACTTGCTGTTGTGGCTGAAACTTGGCCTTTTCTGCTCATTATCGAGTCTGGGCCTTGGGAAGACTGATCTCTGGGTCTTGGGAAGACTCATCTATGAGCCCAAGGATTTGGTCTTAGGGATCCCTGGGGCCTGTCCATCACCACCATCCTCTCATCAATTCTCCCTCTGTCCTGGGACCCCTCACTCCCCTTGGGGGCGCTGCTGTGGGAGACAGAATCCCCTGGGCACAATGACACTAATGATAGTAGTACCTTATAACAAAAATGTTTACTCTAAAAACACTATAACATGTCTTGGGATTTTATATTTGTAAATAGAAGATCATCCAATGTGCTCCCTCCCCCCTTTATTTGCAGAATGTTCAGTGAATTTGCTCCTTTGGAACATGGGAATGACCTCATTTTCTTGAACTTTTATAATATTTTGTGACTTCTCCAAAAGGAGTTTCCTATGAAAGTGATTTTCTTAGTAAATTTAAACACGCAAATGGGAGAAATTTTCACCTCTTTTTAAGGGAAGTCTTTCATAGAAGGAATTATACTTAAACGTTAGAGAATAATTTGTATATTTAGTTAAGACCCTGACAGGTATACCTCTTCCTTGTACCCTTCTTAACCAAGCCACAGTAATAGGTTAAAATTGTTTCCTCTTGAAAACAATTGAACAGTAGCCCCTTAAATGTCCTTATTAGATGAGTGACTTCAGAGTGATGCAGAAAACATATGTTTGGCCGAAAGCCTTGACGCCACAAACCTGAGAGGCTAAGACACAACCACCTCACCTGTGTTTGTCTAGGAGGGTTGTACGTGTCAACATAAGGTCTATCTATGTACATTTCTGAACATGAGGGAAGGATTCGAGACCTCAGGATGAAGAGAGAAAACAGACGGAGCCAGGTTGGGTGTGTGAGTGTGGTGTGGGGTGGAAAGTAGCGAAAGCTCTCAGAAGCAAGTTAGCGGCCAGGCAGAGGACCAAGGAGGAAACAGGAAACAGGGCTGGGGCGGTCCAGGGCAGCATGGGCAAGCAGCTGAAAAGATGGAGGAGGGCAGACACTGGCTGATGAAAGGGTGTACAATTAGGAACCACAGAAGCTCAGGTTCAGTTTGTTGTTGTCAGTTGCCATGAAGTCGATTCTGACTTGTGGCGACCCCATGTGTTTCAGGGTAGAACTGCTCCATTGGGTTTTCTTGACTGTAATCTTAAGAGAAGCAGATCGCCAGGACTTTTCCTCCCAGTACTCCTACTTTTAGGTGAGCTGTCGAGCACAAACTGCATCACCTAGGCACCTTTACCTCCTTGACCTATACTTTAAATTAAGTAGAGTAGGAATTTAAAATGCTATCTTGAAGTGAGGCTTTGCTGTGACTGGGTGTTAAGCCTTGGAAGAGGAGAAGGGGATTCCCTGGATCTAGGGGGATGGGGTCTTCCGCCCAAGCCCAGGCTGGGACAGCATAGTTCACAGTGGTACAGACACAGTGCTTCCTCACGCCACCCACTTTCATAAGCTCCTGAGAAATTTTACTTCTTTCGTTATTCCTGACATGACATATTAATTCAATCTTATTTGAAAATATGATACAAATGAATAACTGATCTCCCTAAACACCCTTCACCCCCGTCCCAGTTGCCCAGTGGCTTCCTCAACATAGGAGGTTCCCAAGCCTGAACAATTGAGTAGCTAGTCTGTGCCTACTCAGAAAGGCCCTTAGAGTTACAGTAGTGTTCTTTGGTTCACTCACTCATTCCTTTATTCATATCACTGTTTTGTTGTCTACTAAATGACAGCAAGTACTTTCTCTGGGAGAGCCACTTCATCTCCTCACTCAAAATCCATATCTTGTCTCCAAATCTTGTCTGGTGAAATCAGACTCTTTGCCACACACCTCCTGTCAATCAGGAAGAATTTTTCTCCCACCCCTACCTCGAGTCTTAGAGGTTTCTCCTTCCCATATTGCCATTTCATCCTGACTGGGTGAAGGTAAACCAAAAAAAAAAAAAAAAGGTCCCCCAAAGGATGTTCACCCCTCTGTTCCAAGCTCTCACGAGTTGGGAACTCCAACTGAGGAATCACTCTCTGTGAACTGGTAGCTTAAGTTGCTCTCCCACAGGAGACCTCAGATCGACAACCTCTCCAAAGAGCAGTTGGATCTGAGTGAGCACCAAGGCTTCCATAACACTTGTGTGACATCATTGCTGACATTGTTCAGTTTCGAGGGCCCAGTTTGAACCTAAACAAGACAAACATGGCAGCTTTTGGAGATGTTGGGAGGATTGGGGGAAACTTAATAATAAGTATGTAATAAAAATGAATTGAAAGTTTTCCCTGCCTTCAAAGAGGTTACCATTCTATTGGAAAGAGAAATGTGAGTTCAGGGAATGATAACGGAGTGTGATGGGCTGTGGTTTCTCCCAAACCTCTTATCTCTGAATTTTAGATGGCGGCTTACTAGCTTGGAAGACCCCAGATGCCATTCACCAAAACTGGATGCAGAACATTTTCTTAATAAACTTCCTTATGCCAATTACCTACACGTCCCCCGAATCCATGGTCCCCAGACCACCGCCCCTGCTCTCCTGTCCCTCAAAGTATTTGGTTGTGATCAGGAAACTTCTTAGCTTTTAGTTTAGTCCAGTTGTGCTGACTTCCCCCGTATTGTGTGTTGTCCTTCCCTTCACCTAAGATGATATTTGTCTACAGTTACTGTTAAAAAAACTGTCTTTGGAATTGGAATTGGGATTGCATTGTATCTGTAGATGGTTTTGGGTAGAACTGACATTTTCACAATGTTAGTGAATTTTCTTCTCCCTCACTCCCCACACTCTTAACCATCAAAGAATGTTTTCTTCTGCGTTTAAACTTTTTCATGAGTTCTTACAATAGTGGTCTCATACAGTATTTGTCGTTTTGCGACAGACTAATTTCACTCAGCATAATGCCTTCCAGATTCCACCCTCAGTCCCCTGTAGGCCCGAATGCTGCCGCCAGGTGGGCAGACGCTGCCTGATGGCCGCCAAGAAGAGGGAGGTGAGGGAGAGTGTGGGTCTGCAGGCACCTGGAGGAGCAGCTGGAGAAGCAGAGAGAGGAGCTAAAGAGGCTGAGGGACCAGCTGGAGAGGCTGCAGAGGCAGAAGTTCAGGCTACAGAGGGTGCAGGTGCAGCACTAAGGCCAGAGCGGGAAGCACCAGAAGACCCTCTAGCACCCCCGGACTAGGAGGAGCAGGGCCTTTGGGCTGGAAGTGTGGGCCCTTCAGGAGAGACCTCCATTCAGTTTTGTTTAACCCAGCTCCCTGGAAGATCCCCACCCTCCTACCCCGAATACACAGAGAGCTCCAGCCCTAGGAGGATCTGGATGGAGGAAGCCCCAGATGGCTGACCGCAGACACCAGGTCCCCTCAGAGGCTCCACTGGCCCAGAAGAGGAGAGGACAGGCCTCACCTGGATGATGAGGTCTCAGAACTCTGAGGATGAGCATAGCATAAGTAGGGAAAGGGAAATGGGATTTCAGTGGGACTTGGGAGGCTGAGGGGTCCCTGCAAGGACAGCTCTAAGGGAGGTGTGACGGTCATGGGGTGTCACTGAGTTCTTTGCAGGAGAAGGAATCAGAGAAGCCGCAGACTGAGCGGAACCTGCCCGCAGGTGAGCAGTGAACATAAAGCCCTAAACCAAGGCCTCTGGGTCCCTTCCCAGCAGCCTGCAGGCAGAGAAAGAAGCAGGGCTTGGGAGGAGGACAGGAGGGCGGGGTGGAGAAAAAGGAGCTCACCCCGGTCATGTCTTCTGTCCTCACAGGGTGAATTTGGGTTTACGATTAGGATTAGGGGAGTGGAAGGGGGAGCTGGTGTAGCAAAATCCTCCTGGGTGTTTTCCATTTCTGGATAAGAGTTGATCCAGTGCTTGCAGGATATTTTCTGTATAGCATGTCCCAAGGTAAGGAGTAGAGCTTTGGAACTTTTTCCTCTCCTCTAAATCAAGCTATTCTTTCAGGTTTTCCACATGTTAATGAAACTTGCTAATATTTTTTCTTCTTTCTGTGGTCTAACCTGACATGTCCTGAGGTCAAAGAACTGAAGAAAAAGGTTGACTCAGATGAAAGAAGCAGAGGGCAGGCTTGTAAACCCAGAGAGAACAGCAAGAACACAGGTGATCAGAGGTGAGGGTGGGAAGGGCAGATTCAGGCCCAGACTAAGTAGTGGACAGAAAAGCCCAAATCTCAGCCGTAGCTTCAGGTCCCAGGTCTGGACATGACAGGGGCGTAGCCATCTCCCTGGAAGATGAGACCTCTACTGTCACAGGAAGCCTTCGGGACACAGGCAGGGAGGGCAGGACCTCCAGAATGAGCACCTCCAACCACAGGCTGTCCTGTGTGGATTTCTCAGAGTGACAGAGACAGCTCCTGCATGGAACAGCGTCAGAGGTAGAGGGCAGTGAAGGCTTTCAGGACAGGTGAATTCAGCAGTCTCCTAAGGATCCAAAAGGAAAATCAGAGATTCTCAGAGGTATCAGAGTGGGAGAGGTTGGCATTCCCAGGTTGGGGAGAGGCTGGTTGGGGAGGTACTGCTTTCTGAAATCTTTTCATCAAACTCTCTTCTATTCATCAACTATCTTCTCAGTTGATGTCATCTAAGCTCAGTCCTGAAAAGGGCCTAGAATGCACAAGGGTGGGTTATTCGGTGTGGCAAGGTGGGGAGGAGGTAGTGGCAGCATATCCGGGAAAGAGAATCTTCTAGAGGCACATGAGTTACCTAGTGAATTGCACATGGTGTCCATTCTCCTTCATTTAGCTGTGGACGTGTGTTTGCAAGAGGTGATTGACTTCCCCAAATTATTTCTGGTCATTTCTAGTTACAGACACCAGAAGAGCACATTGGCTCCAAGAACATGCAAGAAATCCACTGATTGTGATTATTACTGTCTGTGGTATGCTCTCCTTTCAGTGATTAAAACCTTTGTCTGTCATAGAGAATTTTCACCTATTTAAAAATATATGTCTATGTCATTTACTAATTTCCAAAGCTATGAAATTCTTTTTTATTACATGTCTAAAAATACAAATTTGTATAATGAAAAAGTTAACATGCAGAGTCCCACCCTCATATTTTGCTCCTGCTCCCCCAAGGTATCCAAAGTTAATAGACACGTGTATCCTTCCCTAGGTTTCTCTGCTGTGACATGTATACACAGTCACAGGTACACAAGTAGATCTGATGGGGTGTTTGCTTTTATGGAAACTTGGTCACACTCTACCCACATTGCTCTTGCCCCTTCTTTCCCTTGACATTCTATCTTGACTCTCTGTAAGTCATTAGATATAGCATTAACTATATTTTTATGTCTTCTAAGTTACACACATAAATTAAATAGATGATAACAATTTTAGTACACTTTATCTAGACTTATACATGTTGTTAAGTGCTATCGAGTTGGCTCTGACTCACAGCGACCCTATGCACAACACAACAAAACAATACTATCTCTCTATGAACCCTCATAATGGTTGCTATATTTGAGCCCACTGTTGTAGCCACTGTGTCAGTCAATCTCATTGAGGGTCTTCCTCTTATTCGCTGGACCTCTGCTTTACCAAGCATGGTGTCCTTCTCCAGGAACTGGTCCCTTCTGATAACATGTCTAAAGCCATCCTTGCTTCTAAGGAACATTCCGGCTTCTTTCAAGACAGATTTGTTTGTCTCATACATAACACTAGTGAAATGGAAACACGTTATCACCCATGCTTTTTCAGTCCACTCTTCCTGCATGTTCTAGCTTTCCACCCCCTGTTCTTTCCCACAAGTGAATCCAAGGTAATGCACTTCGACCATATGGTAAGTAGTCTATCTTATCCTTGCTTAAAAAAGCACACGCACACATACATGTACCATCATCTGTTCATTTATACACACACATACATGTAAACAGGTATTCAAATATGTTCAATTGTTATTGTTCTACCCAAATGTGCTCATTTTATATATACTTTTCTGCACCTTGATTTTTTCAGTAAACTTCCATAATACTTCACAGAGATTTCTCCTACTTAACTACTACAACTCTTTTTCATTCTAATGACTCCCTATGTTATTGATGATGTAGCTCTACCATATATTCTCTATCATTTCACCACCAATGGACAGTCAATGTTTTGTCAGCATCAATAATAAACATCCTTTGTATAGTACAGGATTCGCTTATGTGGAGTAGACTCCACAGAGTGAGATTTCCAGTTCAAAGAATGTTAAAAGTACAGAGCCATGGTCATGTCTTTCCCCTATAGGCTGTCCTAAAGCACCTTTCCAGCCATGTCTCAGGGCTTCCTTCTCCCCACAGCCCAGCCAGCTATAGATGGTGTCGATTTTTAAATTGTGCCAGTTTCACTGGGACTTTGATATTTTCTTATTTACCAGTGTTTTTGAGCAACTTGGACTATGTTTATTGGGCATGTGGATTTGCTGTGAACGATCTGTTTGAATTCACTGCTCATTTTTCAAGTGCTTAACTTTTATCCTTCTGTGTAAAATATAAACTGTTATTAATCCTGGTCATCTACATTTCACATAATTTTCCAAATCTATGATTTGTGTATCACATTTTTGCAAGCTTTGTCCCCCAGAACAATCAGTTGAGTCAGCACCATTTATTAAATAAATATGATTTTCACACCACCTTTTTTTTTTTTTATGAATAGTTACTGTGATTTCCTAGTAGGTTTTCTATTTCAGTTGTCTACCTGTCAGTTTGTATGCTATGTAATATTGATTTGTTCTGTTACTTGATGAGGTAGACACCTGTTACTATCCTGTTATTTCAGGTTTTTCTTGTCTATTCTTTGGTAATGCAGCCCTGGTGTTGCAGTGGTTAAGTGCTTGACTGCTAATTGAAAGAAAGGCTGCCAGGTCGCACCCACCCAGTGGCTCTGAGGGAGAAAGGCCTGGCGGTCCGCTCCCATAAAGATTACGGCCTATAAAGGCCTACTGGGCAGTCAGACGGGATGGCTGAGTCAAACATCTTGTCCAAGGCTCCAGCAACAACATTCTTTGTTATCTATTGTACTACTTGTAGCTTATGATTAATGTATACAATTAAAAAACAACTACCCGAATATTCTAATTGGAAATGCAATCCATTTATGTGTTAGTTTTGGGAACCTCCATTTGATTAACAAGGCTTCCCACTTGGAAATATGGCATATTTTTTGCACATATTCAGGTTTTGTTTTATTTACGTTAATACATTAGTTTTCTTTATATATGTCCTTCGCTGCTCCGGTCAAAACAATGTTCCCCTAAATATTTTATAGTTTTGGACACAGTTTGCTACAGTCAAGTAATAGGCGAAAGAGAACGACCAGCCTTTCCCACCCTTGCTAATTTTAGGTCTCTTATGTCCACATGGGACAGAAACCCTTGATTTTGATGTATTTGTCTTTTATTCGGGTATGCAATTATATCATTATTTTGAAAATCTGTTTTTATACTTATACCAGTTATTTAAATTTTCTAGTTTAACCTTCACCTTAAAAGTATGTTGAGTCTTACCAAAATCTTTGTCTAGTTCCAAATTTATCAGCATGAATTGAATATTTTTCCATTTATCTCTCATCCTGCTAAGTTTGGGGATAGTCTATTATGCCCCAATAGGTAACTAATACTCTGACCTGCTGACCGTTGTTGTAATCACACACAACTTGTTTCTGACAGTTAAGTACTTCTACCTGGCCTCTGTTGGGCTGGGATCCCATTACTTATATTGGTATGAGGTAGCCCAGCTCCCATGAACAATCTCAGCCAATAGAGAATTGTTGTCGTTTGTTGTTGTCGTTTGTTGCTGTCAAGTCATTTCCAACTGATGACAACCCCATGTGTGCAGCGTACAACTGCTTAATAGGGTTTCCAAGGCTGTGACCCTTTAGAAGGGAGATCACCAGGCCTGTCTTCTGAGGCACCCCTCGGTGGGTTCAAACTGCCAACCTTTCAGCTGGTAGTTGAGCACTGAACTGTTTGTGGCACCCAGGGACCCCCTAGAGAAGACAGATATCAGTAAGTTCAGTGTTGTTGCTGCTCCCCTCATCTCTGCATTCCTTATTATTTGATGAAATGCGTGTCCTTCAGGACTGCCAAGAAATGGTCTTATAGAAACTAACTCTGCCACGGCCACATATTGGAGACTTTTGCCTCATCTTCCCACATCTGACACAGCAGGTCTGGCATTTCTATTTCGTAGATAGTGGGCCATTGCCTTTTCAAGCATCGAAGAACAATGCCACAGCTTACGAGACCCATTTCTAGAGCCCTTGCTATGGCGATAAATCCTTGTTAGGAGAGAGTTCCCCCATATCAACAAACTGTCCTTGACCCAACTTTATATTAAACTCCCCTTGACTCAGCACCTTCAGCACCCATCCTCAGCACACCCCCGTCCTGCTCACACAAGGCAGCCAGATCTTGCAGCTCCTTCAGTGTACAGTCCCTCCCCCCCTTACCACAACCAACACTTCCCCCAGTGGCTATACTGGTATGTGACAACTAAGTATCTGGACAAATGCATGGGCCGCTATCTCAGGACTCTGCAAAGGAAGTGGTTGGCAGTGGTAGGAAACCAGAACATAAAGTATAAACATTCCAGAGGCTGAAATTAAATGAGTCCAAATCATGTAACTGCATACCAGCTGTGCACAGAAACAGCTCCAAGAGAAGCACTCTCTCATATCAAATGGGATAGAGGGTCCATAAAGGAGAGAGGTGGGCAAGTCGGCAGGTGGGAAGAAACTTAAAACTCTGGAAGAACAGATTCCTTCTCTCTGACCAGAGTATGTAAGGGCCCAAGAGTGTGGAGGAAGCTCCATTACGTTTTCTCTCTCCCTGTCCGCTGTTGGCATTTAGTCAGTTCTGCCTCAAAGGGTGTGACTTTTCGAAAGCAGATCACCAGGCTAGTCTTCTGAGACGCTTCTTGACAGACTCATGCTGCCAACCTTTGGGCCGGTTGTGGAGTATTTTGGCCCCATAGGCAGAACCAGTCGCTTATGTGCACGACAGAATGAGGAGATTAAAGCCACAGGATTCCTACCAGTGGGCCAAGAAAGCACTCCTTCAGAGCTCAGAGAGCATCAGAGAAATAGAGAGAGGAAGCGGCACAAGAAAGAGATTCTTCAAACTTGCTATGAACTCCTGGTTCACCACCCATCCCCCCAGATGCATATGCCTTGCCCTGACCCTAAGAAGCACTATCAAATCCTTTAAGAGCCTCACTAGGGGTTACAACGCCATCAAGATTCCAGTCTGGGTGGCACTCATGTAGATTAGACCCGAGTATCACCGCAAAGGCTTCAAAAATTGAACAAAGATGTGAGCCACAGAATACAAAAACAGGACAGAACTTGCAGCATGAACATATCTGGGTCAATTGAATGCTAAAAAAAACAAAATTAACATTTTGTTTTTCCATAACATTTAAGCAAGACTTACAGTTTTGAAATCTTAAGACACGTATTTTAAAATGCTATTCTAATCATGCTCCAAGAAATATCAGGGACATTTTTTAAATACGTGGAAAGATAGTGGCTATTTGCAAATGAAAATTTTACATGCTAAAAATGCAATGCTAGCAATGAAAAATTCATTTGATAGTTTCAAAAGCAGAATGGTGATGACAGAGAAAAAAACTGAGTTGGAAGTAGATCAATAGAAAATATTTATTCTGAAAACAGAGAAAAAATACAGAAAAAGATGAGCAGAGCCTCAAAAACTAGACCAAAACCCTATTTCTTTATTGGAACTCCAGAAGACATGGAGAAAATGTGTGGTGCAGAAAAAAGTATTAGGAGAAATACTAACACTTTCCAAATTTGGTGAAAGACATGAACTTACAGATTCAAGAAGCTCAGCAAACCCCAATGAGTTAAATTTAAGGAATTATATACAGCAATAACATATTATTATGAAAATATTTTAAGCACACTATACGAATTCTTTTACAGTGACATGTAAAAAAGAAAACGGCGTACTGTGCTTATGACAATACCTGGGAGGGGGAAAATGCAGTTGACAAAAAAAGAAAAAATATATATAAAACATGCATTATTTGCATAAAAATATGATATATCATAATCAATGGCAGAATAACAAAGACCAAGAAAATACTCAGGAAGAAGTTAGACAGAAAACAACACATTTCAAATGGGAAAAATAATTCAAATAACTCTATAGTCATTATCAGAAGCCATGGAAGCCAAAAGATTGTGAAACAACATTTTTTCAACACAAAGAGGGAAATATTAATCTATATAGATATATAATTCTATACCCAGTCATACCTTTGGGAGTAAAGCAAAAGTAATGCCATTCTCAGGGGATGGAAAACTGAGAGAATTCATCACCACCAGACTTCTGCTAAATGAAACACTGAGAAAAGTGGTTCAGGTGGTAGACTTGGAATTTCATTCATATTTCAGGAAAGCAGAAAATGTGGGAACTATGTGGATAAATATACTATGTCAACACTGTAGTCACTGCACAACATGGCACTGGACATGCCTCTTTGGAAAGGTTTTCCAGTCTCTTGGAAATGCTTGGGAATACACTCTTGGTGGCAAATCATTATTAGAGAAAGGAATTAATTTTGACAATATCTGAGAGCTGGCTGTATTCAAGTCTGGTGAATAAACTGGAAAATAAATTTTTGGACCCAAAATAAGTCGTGGAAACAAAAAAATGAGTCTCAATTCCCATGTGGCCATGAGCCAGCTCTGAAGGCCTTCCCCAGAGAGGCATTTCAAGCACATCGGGAGCAATGTCTTCCTGTTGTTTTTGCTAGGTGCCATCGAGGGGATTTCTGAGTCACCGTGGCCTGGTGTGAAAGGAGAATTGTCCCCATAGGGTTTACTGGTGTGTAATTTTAACGGGAGCAGGCTGCCAGATCTTTATTCCTTAGAGCCTCTGGGTAGGTTCAAACAATTAACATTTCGGTTAGCAGCCGAGCACTTAACTTTTGTACCACCAGGGCTCCTTGGAGCAATATCAGTACCACAGAAGTTGGTATGAACCTTCCCATGGACCTTCTCTGAGAGATAATCCCTTGCTTAAGAACCAACTTTAGTTTTCATATATACTCATTCTGCATCAAGTCTAGGTAAGAATTAGAGTGCATCCTTGAGAGGACAATATTTTATATGTGGTCATCAACAAAATATGCCTCAAGGGCAAAGTTTAAGAATAAACCAAGGGATTTCCCATCAGTCCTTGGGACCTGAGAGGGTCTTCAGGAGGATTTTCTGAGACTCATGGAAAAGGAAGTAGTAGATGCTGCCTTCTTTTTACCACTTCCCTCCCAAACAAACAGGAACCACTGCTAAGATGTCAGGTGTCAAACCCAAACTCCTCTTCGCATCCTCTATGAAACTTGTATAGTAAGACCAGGAACCAGGTGTTCAGCTGTGTGAAGAGAAAAGAAAAATTTTTTTTTTTTTTTAGTATTTCCCATCTTCCAAAGTTTCGAGTTCCAGTGGAATCCTGTTATAAGTCACTAGATCAGCCCAGGACCTGGAAGACTGAAATTCCTGGTGCTCTGACAAGTGGGAGGGGTGGGGGGGGCACTGGGCAGAGCCTCCTTGACATCACTTGCCCCAAGAGGCTCTGGAGGCTGCTTCATGTTAAAAGTCAAAGGCCCTTCCGGCCCAGCAGAGTAAGAGCAGGGAAAGACTTTCTCCATTGAAAGAAGAGATGGGCTCAGGAGCTGCAGGTGTGAGACCATTCAGCTTTTTGGCTTCAGGGCATCCCGGCCGGCCCCAGTTCACCTTTACAACTGGGCCTTTATAGCCTCTCCACTTCTCTCTCCCTCCCAGCTTTCTCCCAGCACCATGGGCTGTGGCTTCTGCTAGTTTCAATGTTTCAGTAGCACCTCACCCCACTCAGAGGAGGCAGGTTTGCAGGGTGGGGGGCACAAACCCATAGTGCCGCTTAGGTGTCCTTCAACAGAAACTCTCTGGAGGGGACAAGTTGGCCTGACTGATCCTGAGACCCAGACAGAGGGAAACCCAGGGGGAGGGTCATTGGTTGAGGAAGTGTCAGCACCCTCAGGGTCATGTCCCTGGGGTCATGCCCAATTGCAGGAAAAAGGAATTAGCTCTGCAGCTTGGTGTGTTGACCATCCAGTATGAAGGCCCCGGAAGCCTCTGGAGAATTCTCAGAATTTAGTCTAGTCCAGCACTGGGGAAATCCTTACTGAATGAGAGCAGCCATATTCCTGGGGATCTTTATTCTAAAACTCTCAAAGCAGTTGATACAGTCTTAGGAGGTGGGAGATAAGAAAGCTTGGGGCCACAGAGGGACTGTGGCAAAAGAGGGAGGTTCCTATCACTCCCTCTGGGGTCTTGTTCAGGATTTTTTTTTTTTTTTTAATGCAACTTGGGCTCCAAACAGGCATTTATCGCTGAAGTTGTATTTATGATCCTTAACTCAAATCTGGAGTTTTGAGCTTATTTTGATGATTTCTTCTTTAGTCTATGGAGAAAGGAGTCTACTATAAGCCAGTGGTGAAAGTGCAGGAAATAAAGTCCCTAGTCCTGACCGGGGTCGGCTCTGCTGCACCCCAAACTAGGGGTGACCTCCCTGGGGAGCCCTTCTGAGGGAGAAAGGGGGTGCAGTGTGTGTACCTACAGTGTGGCCTCTGGGGCTTTGCCTTCTCCTCCCAGAAGTGCAACCTCGGGCCTCCACGTGCGGACCCAGAGTTAGAGGGTGACCTCAACTCTCCCACCTTTCCTGGGTCATCCTCTGGACCCAAGTCCCCATATGCCTCCTCTGCCCTCCTATCCCAGCATAAGCGCTGTGATCAGGCTCAGGTGCGTGCACTGGGTCTCGCTCTCTGTGACCTCAGGCTTCCCCTATTCTGGTGCGACCTGTGAGCCTGGTGGGTCTGAGTTCAGGGCAGGGCTGGGTGGGCTGGGACTGTCGCAAAAGGCTCCTGAAGCCAGCTTCATCCTGCTGCCCGCGAGCTTGCGGTGGGGCAGCCCTGGGCATCGCGCATCCCCCAGGGCGCCCCTCTCTGTGCAGCCCTGCCCCGCCCCCACCCCCCAACCACCCACCCTCCGCCTCAGGCCTCCTAGTTCTAGAGGCGCCTTTTCTTGATGCCCAGATGCAACTGGGCACCGCACCGCCCCGCAGAGTCAATCCAGCTAATGACCTCAACCTGAAATGCACAACTTTAAAACTGCTAGATAGGTGGGAAATGAAAAAAAAAAAGTAAATGTGAAACACTTAAAAAGAACAATTACAAAGGTGTCACATTATGTGGGACTGACTGTATTCTCACATCATAGACTCAAAGGAGGCTTGGTTGTATGTTTCTTTGCAAATAAGTCTTAGATAAGGGAACTGGTACCAGGAGTAGATACGCAGCGTGACTTCCGGAAAATGGAAAATCTGGGATTGATTAATTGGCCTGGATGAGGCTGAAAACAGTGATAACCGCGTAATATTTAATGATGACATCCTAGCAGTCTACAACATGCAGTGAAAATTTTTCTAAGTAAATTGGCACCAGAAATGGCCTTTAATCACTATACAAAATGGGTCAGTAGTTCAAGATCTCCCTAAGAAGAAGGAATCAACTCGATGGCCAAATGGTTTCAGGTTTGGGAGACCACTTTCAGGCAAGTTCCAGCAAACATGCAAAAAACAGATCATCTTAATCTTGTACATAGTCACCAAAGAAGAGAAAAATATGAGATGCTCTCCAACTTGATCCCTAAGACTACTTTAATATTGATACCGAATTAGAAAAGAAAGGTATAAGTAATTGAGATGCAAAACCCTACATAAAATGCTGGCAAAGAACTCCAGACAAGTGTAAACCATGTAATACGCCACGATCAAGGGGGTTTATTGTCAGCATGCAATCGAGTGAACATTAAACATTTAATAACTTAATCCACCACATGTGTAGGTTAAGGAAGAAAAGACAAGGCTCACATAAAGAGATGGCGAAAAGTAGTGATAAAATCCAATCACACTGAGACATAAGAACTCTGAGCAAACTAGGAACAAAAAAAGGAGTTCCCAAACTTGGAAAACTACAACTAGCATGATAGTTCATGGCGAAATGTGGGACATTCTCTTTAAAATTAATTAGCAATAAAACAAGGATGCTTTCTCTTATTATTTCTATGAAATATTTAACAATGGAGGTCGAAGCTAGAACGAAATGACAAGAAAAAGTATAACTGTTATTATTCATAGATTATACGAATGTCTTCACAGGAAATTTTTAAAAGCCATAGAAAACATTAGAATTAATACTAGTTAATCATAAATACAAAGTAAAAAATAAAGTGAATTTCTATGCCTCAGCATCAAGCCGGCTCTTTTGTAGCTTAGTGAAAGCAGAGGACACTGATAGGGAAACAGCAGGATCCAGGTGGGCTAGACAAGGAGGGGAGAGCACTATTTTACCCTAGGCTGGATTTATAAGCACAGATATGTGTGTTAGTTACCTAGTGCCGCCATAAGAAAAAAATAACACAACTGAGTGGCTTTAAAGAACAGAAATTTATTTTCTTACAGTTCAGGAGAGGCTCGAAGTCTGAATTCAGGGCACGGCTCATGTCTACTTCAGCTTCTAGCAGCTTCCAGCCACCCTTTGTGTTCCTGGCCTTGTAGATGCATCTGCTCCTGTCTGTGTCTATTCTGCTGTTTTTATAACTCAGAAGGGACTAGGTCTAGGACCCACCCTACACTGGTATGGCCTTATTAACATAATTTTAAAAATCCCCTATTTCTAAATTAGGTCACATTTACAGGTACAGTGGTTAGGATTTCAACATACCTTTTGGGGTTATACAATTCAGTCCATAATAGTGCCCTCACCAGACATTCTGGACTGAGAGTCCAAGCATGAGCTGCTGAGAGTGGTTCTGTTTTTTTTTCTATATTAGTTGACTGTAACTTGTATCAATGGTCACCCATATGAACTTTGGAGCAACTTATTATGAAGGACCTGGTCAACCTTTTTAACCATGTCCATTATGTGGAAAAACACACAGACTCCCATCACTGTAGCCTTGAGAAATTGATACGGGTGGAATGGGTTTGGGACCAAGACTTGCTTCATGGCCTTGATAACATGGCATAGCTGTCAGACGTCCACGTGGAGATGTCAGGTAATAATACTAACAGCTAACACTTACTGAGCACATGCACTGGTGTCAGGGGCTCTTGTAAAAGCTTCTCCTTAAGAGTTTTGCTCTGCATGATAGTCCTATGAGGAATGTGCCATTATAATGCCCATTTTACAAAAGAGGTCGATACAGAGAGTTAGGCTGACATTTGAATATACGAGTCTGCACCCAGGAGGAATTTGACTAGAGCTACAAAGCTGGCATCTTTAGCTACAGATAGACAGCAGTGGACTCACTGAGTCATTCTAGACAGAGGGTGTCAATAGAGAGAACTAAGCACCGAGCCCTAGGGCACCCTGACGCCTACAAGCTGGCCAGGTGAACCACAGCCAACAAAGCTCTCTGAAGGCCAGTGTGGTTCCTGGAAGGTGGCCTGTCCTTTCTCTAGGCCGAATTTCCCCACTGCCCCTCCCACCCGCACTGGCTTGTCCCCTTCCTAATGGCAGGGACAGTGTGTAACTTTCACCACTGCCCAAGATCCCAAGGTTACAATAACATTGGTATGGAAAGCAGAATGATGGAGTCAGGAAGCCTGGTGGTCACATGCAGCCAGCTGGAAAGAGAAAAGAGCAAATAAACAAGGGGAGAAGACCGTGAGCCAGAGGAGTGGGAGAAATGAAATATTTCCTGAGTGCCAAGTAAGGCTGGGCGACTGCTAGTGGCATGTAGTTCCTCATTTAAGCTTCAGAGGGACACAATGGGTGGAATAGACATTGTTACCACTTTCATCATGCAAACGCTTTATTATCTTTGATTTTAACAGTCACATGTTAACAAACCAGAAAACTGAGAAAAGTATAATAAAAGAATACATCTCATCAATTGCAGACTATAATGTTGCCTCAGAAGCTGCTCATTTTTGTTGCTGCTGTAAATATTGCACACAACCTTTGCCAAGTGAACAAGTTGTACAGGTGTACAAGCTATTGACAGCAATTACATTAATCAGCTGTGCAAACTTACCCTTATCAATGGGATTTTTCCACCACCATAAACTGAAACTCCGTGCTCTGTATGCAATAACACTGCTTTATTTCCTCCCTCCTGCCCCGTTAACCCCTAATAAACTTTCGTTACTATACATTTGCCTGTTCTTATAAAAGGCAGGTTTCTGAATCTGAAAGCTCTTGACAAGCCACAAGGGTGAATTCGTATGGTAGCAGAAGTTATTTGCAATACCTATGTCCTACTATGGACTTGGTTCTAGAATATATAAAGAACCGTTTATAAAGCAAAAACAAAAAAAAAGTCCAATAGATGAGGAAATACTTGAAAAGATTTCTGTATGGCCAACATACATTCATTAGTTATCAGAGAAACTCTTAACAAAATGTCACAATGTGATACTATCCCCCACACACCAGAATGGCTAAAATGAAAAAGATGGAAAATACCAACTACTAGGTAGAGCATGGAGCAAAGGGATCTCTAATTTACTGCTAGTGAAAGTGTAATTTGGTACAACCACTTTAAAAATGCTTTGGCCATATCTACTAAAGCTGTGAACACACATGTATCCTACGACCCAGCAATTCTACTTCTAGATACATACCCAATAGAAATGGGTAGATATGTTCAACAAAGCACATACTTCTAAGGAATGAACACTCTCATTCTGAAAGCCTAACTTTTTAAATTTTTCTTTAGATGAAGGTTTACAGAACAAACTAGCTTCTTACTAAACAGCTAGTACATATATTGTTTTATAACAACGGTTACCAACCCCATGACATGTCGACACTCTCTCTTCTTCAACTTAGGTTCCCTATTACCAGCTTTCCTGTCCTCTTCTACCTTCTAGTCCTTGTTCCTGGGCTAGTATGCTGCTGGAGCCTCATTTCGTTTTATGGGCCTGTCTAATCTTTGGCTGAAGGGTGAACCTCATGAGCGACTTCATTATTGACCTCAAAGGATATCTGGGGTCCATACACTCAGGGTTTCTCCAATCCCTGTCAAGTCAGTAAGTCTGGTGTTTTTTTTGTGAGTTAGAAGATTGTTCTACATTTTTCTCCAGTTCTGTCCTGAATGCTTCACATTCAAAGCATTATTCTCTGTCTGTTCTAAGGTGATGGCCATATATAATATGTTTATATAGAAAAGTCTAGAGCTTTCTCTGAAATTCAAGAGCAAATCTCTAGAGGCTCATGTGCTTATAGCTTCTGTTCCCTCTGGAGCTACTGCTTCTGTCTGTCCTTCTGCTGGGCTGCACCACATGGAACCAGTTATAAAATTCAACCTCATCTTATAAATTCACAGGAGTCCTACTCACACAAAATTTTTATTGGCTATGACAACAGGTGTGTAGAAAAGGAATAGAAGGGATTTCTATTGCAGCAAAGCAAAATCTTAAAATGAAATGGCTGGGAATGGCGGGCCTCCTTCTGTAAAAATGCTTTTCTATATGGAATATGGGAAAATGCAGTTAAGATATGGCTTATGCAAAAAGGCAAAAAGGAATGTTTGCAGCAATTTGGTAATCATTTAGATCACCTGTAAAAATATTTTCATCCTTTTTCTCATAGCTTGCAGGAAAAAAAATTCCAAAAGGATCACATACTTAAAAGTAAAATATGCCACCATAAAAATTTCAGAAGAAACTATGAGAGATTTTGTTTTGCTTTTTATTGGTAAAAGAGAAAGATTTTCTAAAAATCCCAAAGCTGTGAAGGCTAAAACTGGTAAGATATAGATACAGATCTTTGGCATAGCAAAAACTATATGAAGAAAGCAAAAATACAGGCAAAAAGCTGAAAAAAAAAATTGCAGGCTAAGGATTTGACTAGACATTTCTCCAAAGAAGATATAGAAATGGTCAATAATCACATGAAAAGAAGCTCAACCTCATTAGTCATTAGGGAAATGCGAATCAAAACCAAAACGCACTATTATTTCAAAACCACTAAGATGGCTCAAATCAATAGGATGGACAACATATGTGGTGAGGATGTGGAGAAACTGGAACCCTCATACATTGCTGGTGGACATGTGACACGATCCAATCAGTTTGGAAAACAGTTAAGTACTTGCTCAGAAAGTTAAACATAGAGTTACCATGCATAGCAATTCCACTCCTAGGTATGTACCCAGGAGAGCTGAAGCATGTTCACATAACAACTTACAAAAGAATTTTCATAGCAGCATTATTCATAAATACCCAAAATATGGAGAGAATCCAAATGTCATGAACTGATAGACAAGCTGTGGTATATTCGTAGACTGGAATATTAGTCATTAAAATACATGCAACAATATGGACAAACTTTGAGAACGTTATGCTAAGTGAAAGAAGCCAAACAGAAATGACCGCATGGTGCGTGACTCCATTTATATGAGATGTCCAGAACAGACAAACCAACACAGACAGAAAGTAGATTAGTGGTTGCTACGTCTTGGACGAAAGGAATAATGAGGATGACTACTAATATGTAGGGCATTTATTTACAGGGCACTGAAAATATCGTGAAGCTAGACAGTGGTGATTGTTGCACAACTCTGTCCATATACTAACAACCACAGAATTGTGCACATTTCAAAGGGCAATGTTATGGCGGGTGAATTATCTCTCAATAGAAATATTTCTGACTCCTAAAAGACTAACTTTTCAATTCAATATATAGAACTTATAAATCAGTAGGGGAAAAACAACCCAACTTTACCATGTCTCTTTCCAACCAAAGTGAAGGGGGTACATTCAGTTAGTACACTTTATTTTTGTCTCTCTCTTCATTATAGAAGTTCTGTTCTCATTTTATATAACTTTAAGTTATACAAGTACTAGTCTCCATTCCCTTATCCCTGTTTTCACTATTGTAACTACATAAAGAGAGCAGTACCATGGTTTTTATAAAAACCCACCCACTCATTCATTCACTCAAATCAGTTTTGAGTGCTTCTTAGGTGCTAGGAACCAGGATACTCTTGCAACACAGCAGAGAAGCTCCTGCCTGCACGGGCCTTCTATTTGTGTGGAGCAGTCAGATGATAAACCAGCCAAACAGCATGGAATGTTACCTAACATCAGGGAGGAGGCGTGTGATTTTGGAGGTGTCCCAAGCTGTGTCTCTCTCGTGAAGAGTTCTCTCTTTCCTCTAAACCCAGTGAAAAGTACACACTTCGAAGGCACTGTGGGGTCGATAAGTGTGAAAAAGAGATTTCATTTCAGTTTCATTGTGTTGGTTTCACCTGCTACTCTGTCAGCATTTTTTTAAACATTATTCTGCAGCTAATATCAACCCCTCTCCAAAAAAAACACTCTTGCCATGCAGTTGATTCCGACTCACAGCGACCCTATAGGACAGGGTAGGGCTTCCAAGGAGTGGCTCATCTTAGGACACAAATAACTCCTGCTTATGAGAATCCGAAAGCTGTTCAGTGTGGATGTGTGAGGGACTCAGCAACACTTACGGTAATTTCCCAGTAGGTGGGCTGCAATAGTGTGAGCATCAGGAGTAACGAACCCCATGTGCACTTTGCATCCTTCCACAGATTATGACACAACAAACATTCCCTCCTCATCGTCCTGCATCTTGTAAGAGAACAGAGGGAACCGTTAGGCAGGACCCTTTGAAAACGCAGGGCAAGAAATTTTATTGAAACATTAAATTCAACATAAAATCTTTCTGCATTTTCTTTCCTTCCCTACCTCATTTCAGAGAGGTAGTTGGACTCACAGAGTTGAATCCCTGAAGCCTGGAGACTCTGAAGAGTCTATGGTAAAAGCCTCAGCTCACTGGATTAATCACAGTGAGTGAACTGGAACCCAGGGGAAGAGTGGGAGTCAGACAGCAGAGTCCTAGACATTAGGAAGGGGTGAGGTCTGCTTCTTGATAAAGCCCTGGGGTAAGTGGCAGCACCTCAAAGGGTGATGCAGGCACGTAAGTAGACAGACTCCCTTATGGCGTTCCCAGCCCTGCCAACGTTCTCATGCTCCAGCTGGGAAAGGAAGCTGCAGAGGCAATGCTTCTAGAGAGATCACCCACATAGACTGGGGCAATGAGTGTGTTAAAGCTCTTCTCCAAACCTTGGTCCTTCATTAGACTCCAGGAATTACTGCATATCTGGGTGAGGGGCACCCTAAAAATAAACCAACACGGAAAAAAAAACAAAGCCCTAAAAATAAGTAAGGTTAAAATTTCACCCCAATTTTGTAAGCCAAGAGCTCTGAGTTGGAATTCAGTTGATTGAAAGAAATATCATGTTTTCTTGCACACATGAATTTGTGCAGATTCACAGTTACGGTTCATATTATTCATTCATCCATGGAGCCACCAAAGATTTACTATACAATAGCTACATGTGAGACCCTATGGCAGTTGCTCTTGATGATGAAATGACTCAGAGAATTTCCCTCAATGCCTGGTGAGAGAAACAGCCAAGTTAACAGTTGTATCAGTCATGTATTGCTCTGTAACAAATGACCCCAAATTGTCGTGTCTTAAAAGAGCAACAATTTACCAGCTCACAATCTTTCAAGTTGTCAGTTTGGAGCTCTTCTGATCTGGGTCAGCGTCAGTGGCTCACAACACGGCTTCCTCATGTGTCTACAATTTGCTTCCAGGTAGCTGGGAGCCAGTTCATAACATCAAGTCAGTGAAACCACTAGATCCTCCCTCCATTGGTCTTCCATCATCTAGCAGGCTAGCCTGAGGATGTTCCCATGAGTTCTCAGGGTTTAAGAGCAACAAAAGGGAAGTCTCAATGTAAAGTCTTCCAACTCTCTCATTTTATCAGGTTTTCTACCATCCCAATGTCCAAAACAATAATGTCAGCCCCAACTAAGGGATGGAGAAAGACTCCTACTGCTAATGAAAGGCGCTCCAGAGTCTCATAGAAGGCATGGGCACAGAGAGAGGATAAATGTGTAGACATTTCTTACATCAACCACAACAGGTAAATGCAATTGTGTTTTATACTGTGGTAAAGGGTTTTGCAGGTACAATGGAGTAGGGAGCAAGAAGTGAACAAATCTACCAGGAGGATATTTAGGGAAGAGCACAACCAGGAACTGATGCCTCAACCAAGTTGGGAATATGATTGGATAGTTAAGGGGTGAAAAAAGGCCCGGGTCCAGGAAGCCCCATGTCTTCTCCAGAGAGAAGTCTGAGGAGACAGGCTGAAGCCACTGAGGCATTTGGTACATTTGTGACCAGATGCAGATCATCTTTTGTTCTACTGTTTTCCAACCACTCGTCCCTATTTATAGTTTGGAGTCATACAAGAGTAGACCCTAGCATTTCCCTGTTGAAACTGTTATTTTCCTCTGAGAAGTCATCACCACCCCAACGTTCTTAATTGCTTCCTCAAATGCTGCTTCCATTTACCAGCTCCTTTTCTATATGGGCTCCAGAGTGAAAGCAGAGCCTGGAAGATGCAGAGGTCATGGACTTTCCCCAAGTCAACTCCTAAACCTCCCATTCTGGCTGACCACAAATTCCTGAGTCTTAGCATTTTATGGTGAGCTCATAAGCCCAATCTGTTCCAATGGGGTCAGTTCTCTTAACCACCATGCTTCACCAGAGAGTAGGCCATAAGATGGGATGGGAGAGAAAATCTTCTAGTCACGGGGAAGAGCCTGTGTGAAGCCTCAGAGGCTAAGGAGACCTGAGAGGTGTTCAGAGTGGACATTGTATGACCAGGGCTGGAGAGACATGATTCCAAGAGAGTCAAATGAGAAGTTTTGGGCAAATCAACTCCTGATCACACTGTAACGATTCCCTGTACTCTCTCTCTCCCCACCAAGGGATAGTAACGACATGGAGTGCAGAGAAAAGTTGCAATTCCTTTTTTATATCTAAGCCCCCTTTTCCCAGTCTGGGACTGGCAGTATTCAAGCTCCTACTTGAACTGTTTCATATTTTTGTTTTTGCTGTGTTTCTGTTTAAAGCGGGCCCATGGAACTAAGCAATGTCAGGAATGATGTCACACAGGGTTATGGAAGTTCACGCTGATCTCACCTACTCTTTTGGAGAGGGTGTCGATCTGAGGTCCTGTGGGAGAGCATCTGAAACTACTCTATCACGGAAATTCCGGACTAAACCGGGGTCCCCAAGTCACCAAACGGTCATGCATCGTGAAGAACTGGGAAAAGGGATAAAGATCCTTCAGAACATCATTATGATTGAACTTCTTCACCCAGAGAGGAGGAAACAGTGATACAGAAGGAAGAGGCCTTTCTCTAAGACTCTAGATAAGGGTGAGAGGAAAAATTGTCCCAGACTGATGTGTGTTATGGAACAAAGGGTCTGGTTTCCACCAGAAAAGAGAGCCATGATAGGACAAGATGAAGGAATTGGGAATGGATAAGGTCATAAGAAGGAGCGTCCTGAGAAAGCATTTCCTGTCATTTGGTGGGCAATTAACCAAATTCTTATATCAATAAGAAATGTAGGAATAAGTGAGGGATCAAGCTACAGAATTCATTGGGAGTTCGAGAGCTTTCCAGGCACTCTGTTGTTTAGGATCTGTACCTGGTGGAAAGGAAGGAAGCCAGTGGCCAACTAGGGCAGAGAGTATAGGATGGGGGAAAGGGTGGTTAGAGAGAAGCGTACTTATTATATTTTCTAATGACATGATATTAATGTACTATGTGAAGAATTAAGAAAATATTTCAGGAGGTTCTGGGAGTGAGAAGTTGAAGGAGCCCAGAGCCCACATCATTGAGGGCAGAAGATGGCTTGCAGACTCCTCCCCTAGATTCAGGAACTCCCCTTCTCCTCCTATGTCTTCTCCCCACATCTCCCGAAGGGCCTAAAAAAACTCTCACAGCAAAGAGAGCTATAGAATTTTTTTACATTCCTACTTTTCTTAACCTGAATTTTGTCTAGGATCTTTAATTTGCCACTCCTTTCAGGGCAGTTTTGTTGCCCTCTCCACTACCATTATTTTTGCTACCCCCCACCACTACTGTAGTGCTGCCCTCCACTGGCCCTATTTCCTTTTGCTTCCTAGGTTTCTAACTGGCCTCTAAAACCCTCTTGAGAGATCCCTTGCTGCAACTTCTGTCACGGAGTTTGCACTCCACTCCCAAGATGCTTCCATCTCTTTCTTCCTTAACTCGCCAATCCTACCTTCATACTCAGGAAAATACAGACCCTTATGTTCACATATACAACCCACCCACACACACAGTTGATGTGGTTGTGTCTTGGCTACTGAGATTTGTACCATCGGACTCTCAAATATGGACATCTCTTTCTGCCTCACACTGAAAGAGTATTTCCCATAATGACATGGTGAGAGCTTTCTGTTCAGGGAAAGGCAATCTTAAAGGAGAAGCTTTAAATTATACATAAATATACAAATTTTGCTCTAAGTATAATTCTTTGAATAAAAGGTCTTCCCTTAATGGCCACATAAACCAGAGACGCCATCAGCCTAAAACCAGAAGAACTAGGTGGTGTGCAGCTACAGTCAATAACTGCCCTGACAGAGGATACTTGCAAGTTATAAAAATGATGGTACCCTCTAATACAGCCCTTATACTGAAAGAAAAGACCAATATGAATGTCAGAGATACTCTGAAACTTGCTCTTGAACGTAAAGTAGCTAAAGGAAATGAAAGAAATGAGGAAGTAGAAGAGCTGAAGAGAAGATTTCAAAGGGCGGCTCGAGAAGACAAAGTATGATAATGACATGTGCAAAGACTTGGCGTTAGAAAAACAAAAGGGAAGAACATGCTTGGCATCTCTCAAGCTAAAGGAACTGAAGAAAAAATCCAAGTCTCGAGATGCAATAGTGAAGGATTATACAGGCAAAATATTGAACAACACAGGAAGCATCAAAATAAGATGGAAAGAATACACAGGGTCACTGCACAGACACACAGACACAGACACACACACACACACACACACAAAAGCATGGGTCGATGTTCATCCATTTCAGGAGGTAGCATGTCATCAAGAACTGATGGTATTGAAGGAAGAAGTCCACACTTCACTGAAGGCATTGGCAAAAAACAAGACTCCAAGAACTGACAGGTACCAATTGAGATGTTTCAACAAACAGATGCAGCACTGGCCGAATAATCTAGCCATCCGATTGGAAGAGATCCATGTTTGTGCACATTCGAAAGAAAGTGATTCAACAAAATTCAGAAACTATCAAACAATATCATTAATATCAAAACTCAGTAAAATTTTGCTGAAGATCATTAAAAAGAAGTTGCAACAGAAATTCAAGTCAGATTCAGAAGAGGATATGGAATGAGGAATATCATTACTGATGTCTGATGGATCTGGGCTGAAAGCAGAGAATACCAGAATACCAGAAAGATGTTTCCATGCGTTTTATTGACTATGAAATGGCATTATACTGTGTGAATCATAACAAATTATGGATAACACTTCAAAGAACGGAAATTCTAGAACACTTAAATTTGCTCATGTGAAACCTGTACATAGACCAAGAGGCAGTTTTTCAGAGAGAACAAGGGGTACTATGTAGTTTAAAATCAGGAATAGTTTGTGTCAGGGTTCTATCCTTTCATCACATTTATTCAATCTGTATGCTGAGCAAATAATCCAAAAAGCTGCACTCTATGAAGAAGAACGTGGCATTAGGTTTAGAGGAAGATTCATTAACAACCTACGATATGCAGATAACACAAACTTGGTGAAAGTGAAGAGGACCTGAAGCACTTAGCGGTGAATATCAAAGACTACAACCTTCAGTATGGGTTGCACCTCAACATAAAGAAAACAAAAATCTTCACAACTGGACCAATAAGCAACACCATGATAAACAGAGAAAAAATTGAAGTTATCAAGGATCTCATTTTATTTGGTTCCCCAGTCCATGCTCATGGAAGCAGCAATCAAGGAATCAAATGATGTATTGCAAATCTGCTGCAAAAGAACTCTTCAAGGTGGTGAGAAGCAGAGATGTCACTCTGAAGGCTAAGGTGTGTATGACACAAGCCATGACATTTTCAAACGCCTCATATGCATGTGAAAGCTGGACAATGAATAAGGGAAACCGAAGAAGAAGTGCTGCCTTTGAATTATGGTGTTGGTGAACAATATTGAATATACCATAGACTGCCAGAAGAACAAACAAATCTGTCTTGGAAGAAGTACAGCCAGAATATTCCTTACAAGCACAGATGGTGAGTGTTTGTATCACATACTTTGGACATGTTATCAGGGGAGACCAGGCCCTGGAGAAGGACATTATGCTTGGTAAAGTAGACAGTGAAAAAGAGGAAGACCCTCAGTGAGTTGGATTGACACAGTGGCTGCAACAATGGGCTCTAGCATAATAACAAGTGTGAGGATGGCACAAGACTGGCCAGTGTTTTGTTCTGCTGTATATAGGGTCACGATAAATTAGAACTGACCTGATGACACCTAACAACAACAATACCCTGTTCAGCTCGCTGCCTGTCTCTTAGTTTGCTGTACTGTGGTGGTTTGGACGTTGCTATGATGCTGGAAGCTAGGCCACCAGTATTTTAAATACCAACAGAGTTATCCATGGTGGACAGGTTTCAGGGGAGCTTCAAGACTAAGACAGACTAAGAAGAAAGACCTGGAGATTTATTTCTGAAAATTAGACAATTCAAACCTTACAGATCACAAGAGAATACTGTCCAATTCACTTGCTTTGGACATGTCATCAGGACAGATTAATCAGTCCTAGAGGAGGATATCGTGGTTGGTGAAGAAGAAGGCCAACAAGGCTGTAGGAGACCCTTGGTGAGATGGACTGATACATTAGCCATAATGATGGAATCTAAATTGCTGGCACTTGTGAGGATGACACAGGACCTGGCAACCTTTAGTTCTGTGGTACCTAAGTTCACCATTAGTCGGAGTCACCTCAATGGCAGCTAGCAAAAAATTACTGTTTGAGAGGAGAACTGAGATATGAACTTGATACAATATACCAAATATTAAAATGTTCAAAGATCTCATGTTTACTATGAAAGAACAGGAATTAAAAATACAGCTTTCAAATAGCTAGAAGGAAAAAGAAAATTTCATCATTCCAATAAAAAAAGAAACAGGAAAGGCAGAATAATAACAAAAAAAAGAACAGTGAATATGAAGTATAATATGGGAATTATGTCTAAATGTATGAGTAATAGCAAGAAAAAGGGATTAATACCTTAGGAAAAAACATGTACACTCAGCTTAGACTTGCAAATCCAGCCATATCTTATTTATAAAACAAAATTAAAACATAATGACAGAAACTTTTAAATTATGTGACTACAGGAACAACCCTCTGCCAGATACCGTTGATACAGAAATGATTAAGAAAAGATTCCTTGCAGTCTCGAGAGAGAAACAGCCCAGTTAACAAACCAGTTATCAATTGCTGTATAACAAATGACCCAAAAATGAAGTGCCTTAAAAGAACAAGCAGTTACTTCGCTCACAGCTTTGCGGGTTGGCAGTTTGGGGTTCTTCTGGTCTGGGGCAGACTCAGCCGCTCTCGGCTGGGCTCCCTCATGTATCCGGAATCAGCCACAATGTCAGCGGGAGGGCAGAGGGTCTGAATTCTTCTCAGCTGGATTCTCTCTCTAATGATCTCTTGTCATTTATTAGGGTGGCCTGGGCTGTTCCCATGGGTTCTCAGTGTTTGAAGAGCAGCAAGAGGGCAAGGAGGAGCCCTGGTGGTGCAGTGGTTAAGGGCTCAGTTGCTAAAGGAAAGGTAATCAGTTTGTACCCACCAGCTGCTCTGTGGAAGAAAGACATGGCACTCTCCTTCTGTAAAGATGACAGCCTTGGAAATCCTATGGGGCAGTTCTACTCTGTCTTTCAGGGTCACTATGAGTTAGAATATACTTGAGAGTGATGGGTTTGGTTTTTGGTAAGAGAGCACGCCATGATGTGTCTGATTATATCTGGTCTCTGCTTCTATTAGTCTTTGTACTGTCCCAAAGACCAAAGCAATCATAGATCAGTCCAAATTCAAGGAGTGGAGGAAGAATCTTGCTCTTGAGAAAGGGAGCTATAAGTCATATAATATGTATGGGTACATACATATTAGAACATGTGGCCATTTTTGCTATCCATCACAACATGTAAATGCAATCAAGTTTGTCCCTAGTTGTGGCAGAAGCATTTCTTAAATACAATAGAGTATGCAGCAGGATGGGAAATTCTACCAGGTGTAGGGTTGGAAAGGCTCCCACCAGGAAGTGATGTTTGACCTAAATTTTGAAATACGAGTGGATGGTTAGGAGATTTTCTTTTTTTTTATATTTCCAACCACTTGCCCACATTCTACCATCTGTACTCACAGAAAACGAGCCCTCTGCTCCCATGTTGACATCTTTCATTTTCCTTCAAATCCTCAGGCTCTCCTCTACCTACCAAGCACAACTTCCCAAACCCTGCCTTAAAATGTTTCAACAATTTACTTGTTCCTTTCCTAATTGCCCCCTGGACAAAAAAGGAGATCAAGCAGAGGACAGTGGACCTTTCCCCGAGGGCTCTCCTAAGCCTCCCAGGCAGGTTGACCATAGACGTCTGGAGTCTCAGTGCTTTTCTGTGATGATGTAATCCTACCCTTTTGAGTGGCTCCAAGGGAGAAGCATGTGGACAGGCCAAGAGGCTTCACACGGTTTAGAGTCAGGAGGTCAAGAGAGAGTGGCGTAGACACCACCACTGAGTGATAGTACCTCCAGGCAACAGACCGAAAACTCCATTCTGCACGGATGGCTACGAAGGGTGAGTCTTTTGGAAGAATCTTCTTTTATCTAATCAATAGATATACATTGAGTATCTCCTATGGGTGGGGCTCTGTCTCACTTTCTGGGACTGCCAAATATGAGGCAGACCTCATCTTTGTTCCCAAGTTATTTACAACCCATTTGGAAGACACAAATTGGAAAATGAGCATCTCCTATGACTCAGTGCTATGATGGAGGATTACTAGGTGCTCTGAATACATAAAGCAGGAGCACAGACTGGGTACCATGGAGGAGGAACCAGTCAACTGAAGGGAGAGTATGTCTACTAGTCAGAGGGAACAGCCTGTGTGAAGCCTAAGTGGCAAAGGAGGCCTGAGAGGTGTTCAGAGTGGACATTGTGTTTCTAGAGCTGGAGAGATTTGATGCAGGGCCAGAGAAGAGGTTTGGGAGAAACAGCGACTCATTATACTCTTCTATTCCCTCAACTCACAGTTTCCTTCCTCTTGGATATTGACTTCTTTAAGTGAACATCTCAATTCATTTTTAAGATACAATTTCCCTCCTCCCAGCCTCCTATCCTCTCCCACAACAGTTGCCATGTTTTTTCCTAGTGCGCTGTTTAGATTCAACCTGGGCCCTTGGAACTGAGCGATGTCAGCGATGATGTCACACAAGGGTTACTGGAAACCTTGGTGCTCACTCAGATCCTAACTGCTCTTTGGAGAGGTTGTGGGTCTGAGGTCTCCTGTGGGAGAGCGACTTTGGATACCAAATTACAAACGGTTCTGCCTAAATCAAGGTCCCCAACTTGTGAGAGTTTGGGACATCATCTCTACGTGGGAGGAGGAGAAACATCTTGCCGGTGACCATCCTTCGTGGTTCATCTTCACCCAGCCAGAATGGAGCAGCAATACATGAGAAAGAGGCCTTTCTCTAAGGCCCAAGGTAAGGGTGGGAGAAAAATTCAGTCTGTGCGATGGGTGCTGGGCAGCAAGAGGTTTGATTCACTCCGGAAACAAGGACCACAAGGGATCACTGAGGCTTTCACCTGAAAAAACTTCCTGTCAATTAGTAAACAGTAAGAAATTATACTGTGAATAAATAAATGAAGGAATAAATATGTGAGTGAAGTATAGAAATCTACTGTCATCTGAGGGGCTTTCCATAACAGTAGCAGACAAGTCAGATTTGTGAACTCTCCTGCTCTGTTAGTGGAAAGAACGCAGGTGGGCAACTGGGGCAGTGGGTATAGAACCAGGGAGAAGGGTGGTTACAAAGACTTGTACTTAATTTTTTCAGGAGACTGAATTAATATATCATGCGAATTAAAACAAAATATCAAATTTATCAGGAGGTTTTGGGAGAGGGTGGTGTGATGGAGCACAGTACCACACGTTCATTCAGAGTTCCCAGTCAATGTAAGCTGCCACAGTTCTCAGCCTGGACTCAAGCAGAAGAAGGTCCAGGAAGGCCCTGCCCCTCTAGCTCTAGGGATTTCCTTTCTCCTCCAAGGTCTCCTGACCATCTTTACCTAAGGGTTTAACAATTCTTCTAGGTAAAGACAGCTATAGTATAGATCTTTTTTTCTCTTGTAATTGAATAATTTCTAATGTATGAGTCAGTGACACTCATTACATTCTTCAAGTCATGTAACCATTCTCAATATCCGTCTCCAAACTCTTCTACAACCATTAACATAACCTCAATGCCCCAGTGGAAAAACTTCCCCTTACCCCTGCCCACAACTGGCAATGACCAATAATCTTTGCTTTCTATATATTTCCTTATTTCATATAAGTCACATTGTACAGTATTTGCCCTATACTTAGGGCAAATACTAACTTATTCCATTTAGCATGATGTTTTCCAAGTCTAGCAGGAAAGAATTTTAAAATTCCAACTATAGCTAAACTCATTTTCTGCTATCATTCTTAGTTATCCATTCTTTCTCCGACTAGTGTGCCCCCGCCTTGTCTTCTTTGTTGCTACCCCATTCTGCCCTTCAGTGGCTGAGCCCTGCTTTCTGCTCCCTCCTTGATCTCTGTATCCTTCTAACCAACTGCTGGCATGTTCCCTCTCTGAATCTTGTCTCTCTCTCGAGCTTTCCCTCCATTCAACGCACCCAACCTAGCTCCATCTCTTTCTGCATCCTGAACTCTGCAGTCCTTCCCACAGATTCAGAAGCATACACAGACCTTTAGGTTGACATAGACAACCCACGGAGACATACACAGGAGAGGAGGTTGTGTGTTCTCCATCTGAAGTTCTCGCATCAAGGTTCTCAGATACGGCCATCTCTTTCTGCCTCACTTCATCTACTAAGGACTGGGCTTCTATTCTGAGAAAAACAATTTTCATCTTCTACTGTGGCTGGGTTAATAGGGGTGCAAGGAAGAGGTATACATGTAAGAATCATAACTAAATATACACATTCTTCTCTTTACGTATACCTCCTCTATAAAAAGCCTTTCAGTAAAAAGAGGATGAAAAGAGGTTACCATTGCTCTGGAGTGTTTACCCTCCAAATTTACTAAGAATATCACCCGCATACAAAACATCAAGTCACACATTTATTATGAAGCTTCATGGGAATGAGGTCATTTCTAAGTTCCAAAGGAACAAATTCATTGGAATTCAATAAATGTGGAATTAAAGAAAAATAACTTCTTAAAAAATGAACTATCATAAACAGTGCCACTTTACAATGGAGACTTTGTCTTCCACAGCAGTGCCCCCAAAGGGTGGTGGGTCTCTGGGGAAGAAGAAAGAAACCATGGGGTCTGCAGAGGTGGAGGATGTGGTGATGGAAAGGCCTCCAGGGGTCCCTATGACCAAAGCTTTGGGGTCACAGGTGAGAATAAGGACCCTGAAAGCTCAAGTAAATTAACTCTCTATTCTCAGAGGTCTCTATCCAAGAGGAAAATGCGCAACAGTCAGCAACATACCAAGAAAAAAGTCGAAGCTCCAGGCCAAGGAAGATTCCAAAACAATCTCAGAATTCTTATCCTTCATCTTCCACCGAGCAGCCCTCTCACTCCTCCAGCTACGGGGCTGCCCCAGGAAAGCCATGGGTCAGGTGCGCATATTTCACCAAGGTGCGCACGGTCAAGGGGGTGGCGGTCGCCTGGCAGACCAAAACCTCCTTTGACCCCGTGGGCAAGATGCCCCAGGTCTTTGAGGCCGAGCTCTCTGAGGAGAGCACCATCGGCTCTGCCCCAAGTCTGGCCAACACTGAGTCCCTGGTCAGCAACCTGGAGCCCTGGCAGGAGGGGCCCCAGACCTGTACCCAGGAGCCCACTGACCAACGGGAGGAGCATGGGGAGAGACCCCGCGCAACCACCCCGGAGTGGCTGGTGACCCGTGAGCACGGCTTCCGCTGCGTGGCCTGCTGCCGCGTGTTCCAGTCCCGGGAGGCCCTCGTGGCCCACGCGGAGCATGGTGTGAGCCAGGGCTTCAGCTGCCGGGTCTTCTTTGAAGAGCTGCTGGAGAGGCAGCTGCCACGCTCAGTCCAGCGAAGGCCCAGACGCTGCCACCAGCTGGCCAGGCGTTGCCTGATGGCCACCAAGAAGAGGGAGGTGAGGGAGAAGAGAGCGGTCTGCAGGCGCCTGGAGGAGCAGCTGGAGAAGCAGAGAGAAGAACTGAAGAGGCTGAGGCACCAGCTGGACAGGCTGCAGAGGCAGGAGACCAGGCTGCAGAAGGAGCAGGTGCACCACCGAGGCAAGATGGGAAAGCACCTGAAGACGTGCTAGAGCCCCGGGACTAGGAGGAGCAGGGCCTTTGGGCTGGAAACGTGGGCCCTTCAGTAGAGACCTCCATTCAGGTTCGTTTCACCCAGCTCCCCTGGAAGATCATACCCTCCTTCCCCTGTGACCCCAACCCTCCCAACCCAAGTGCACAGAGAACTCCAGCCCTAAGGGAGATCTGGATGGAAGAAGTCCCAGATAGCTGACCGCAGACACCAGGTCCCCTCAGAGGCTCCCCTGGCCCAGGAGAGGACAGGACAGGCCTCATCTGGATGGTGAGATCTTGGGACCATAAGGATGAGCGCAACATAAATAGGGAAAGGGAAATGGGATTTCAGTGGGACTTGGGAGGATTGGGGGGGCCCTGCTGAGGTGTCATGGTGAAGGGGGTGTCACTGAGTTCTTTGGAGGAGAAGGAATCAGAGAGATGGCAGGCTGTTGGGAAACATGCCTGCAGGTGAGCAGTGGACATAAAGCCCTAAACAAACAACTCTGGGGCCCTTCCCAGCAGTATAGAGGCAGAGAAAGAAGCAGGGCTTGGTAGGAGGAGAGAAGGGCAGGTTGAAGGAAAATGAACTCACCCCAGCCATGTCTTCTGGTCTCCTAGGGTGAATTTGGGTTTATGATTTGGATGCACCCTTTTTGCCACATTGGGGGAATGTGAACTGGGAGGTGGTGTAGAAAAATCCCCCTGGGTGTTAACCATTTCTGGATAAGAGCTGATCCAGGGCTTGCAGGATATTTCCTGTAGAGCATGTCCTAGGGGAAGGGGTAGAGCTTTGGAACTTTTTCTTCTCCTTAAAATCAAGCTGTACATTCCGGTTCTTGACATGTCAAACAAACTTGCTAATTTTTTTTTTGTTTTCCTGTGGTCAAATCTGACCTGTCCCGAGGTCAAAGAACTGGAAGAAAAAGGCCCTCTGAGGTGAAAGAACCAAAAGAGAGGACAAGCTTCAAACCCAGGGAGAACAGCGAGAACACAGGTGATCAGAGGTAATGGTGGGAAGGGGCAGACTCAGGGCCAGACTCAACAGTGGACAACAAAGCCCCAGTCTCAGTCGCGACATCAAATCCCAAGTCTGGGGAAGCCCTGGACATGACAGGGGTGTATCCATCTCTCTGGGAGATGAGACCACAAGTATCACAGGGAACCCCCCATGGGCAGAGGAATGGAGGGCAGGGCCTCTAGGATGGGCACCTCCGTCCACAGTCTGTCCTGTGTGTATTCCTCAGAGTGACAGAGACAGCTCCTGCGAGGCAGAGGGTCACAGGTAGAAAAGAACCAAGGTGTTCAGACCAGGTAAATTCTGCAGTCTCCTAAGGATCCAAAACGAAAAATCAGAGATTCTCAGAGGTATCAGGGTGGGAGGGGTTGGTATTCCCAGGTTGGGGAGAGGCTGGCTGGGGAGGTGCTGCTTTCTGAAATCTTTTCATCAACATCTTTCTTCTTAAAAGCTACCTTCCCAGTTGATGTCCTCTATGATCTAGGCTCAGACCTGAATGGGGCCTAGCATGCACAAAGGCGGGTTATCCAGCGGGGCTAGGCAGGGAGGAGGTGGAAGCAGCATATCCGGGAAAGAGAATCTTCTAGAGGCGCAAGAGTTACCTAGTGAATTGCACATGGTGTCCAGCCTTCTGAATTTAGCTGTAGACGTGTGCTCGCAAGACGTCTTTGAGGGGTAACTCTACTGACTTCCCAAAATTATTTTTGGTCATTTCCAGTCATAGAAACCAGAAGAACTCACTGGCTCCAAGAACAACAAGAAATCCACTGGATCTGATTATTACTTTCTGCGGTGTGCTCTCCTGACAGTGATTCAAATCTTTTGTGTGTCATTCTGGAGAATTGTCACCTATTTTAAATATCTAACAAAACACGTTAAAATATACATATATCTATGATGTTTATGAATTTCCAAAGCTCTGAAATTGTTTTTTATCACATTTGCAAGATTACAGATTTGTATGACAAAAAAATTTATGTCAGGGTCCCACCCTCATATGTAATTTGGTCCTGCTCCCCCAAGGTACGCAATGTAAATAGACACACGTGTATCCTTCCCTACACCTCTCTGCAGGGTCACATATACACAGTCACAGGTACACAAGTACATCTGCTGGGGTGTTTACTTTTATGGAAGCCTGGTCACACTCTACCCACATTGCTCTCGCCCCTTATTTCACTTGATATTCTACCTTGATTCTCTTTAAGTCGTTAGATATGGCACTGACACTATATTTTTCAGTCTTTAACTTACATGAATAATTTAAATAGATGATATCAATTCAGTACACTTTATCTGGACTTCTACATGTTGTCAGAAGCTATCAAGTCAGTTCTGACTCACAGTGGCCCTTTGCACCACAGAACAAAACACCATCCGGTCATGGGCAATCCTAATAATCTTTGCTATATTTGAGCACACTGTTGCAGCCACTGTATCAATCTCATTGAGGGTCGTCCTCTTTTTCACTGGACCTCTGCTTTACCAAGCATGACGTCCTTTTCCAGGGACTGGTCCCTCCTTCTTGATAACATGGCCAAAGCCATCCTTGCTTCTAAGGAATATTCTGGCTTTCTCCCTTTAAGACAGATTTATTCTTCCATACATAACACTACTAAAGTGGAAACATTATCATCCATGCTTTTTAAGTCCACTCTTCCTGCGTGTTCTAGCTCTCCTCCCCCTGTTCTTTCCTGCAAGTGAATCCAAGGTAATTCAGGTTAACAATGTGGTAGTCTCTCTTATCCTTGCTTAAACAAACACACAGACTTATACACACTCATAAACATAAACAGGTATCCAAGCATATTCAAACAATTGATATTGTTTAACCCAGATGTGCTCATTTTATATACACTTCTCTGCATGCACCCTGATTTTTTCAGTAATACTTCAATAATACTTCACAGAGATTTTTCCCACTCAACTACTACAACTCATTTATTGATGATGTAGCTTTACCATAAGTTATATATCATTCAATTATCAATGGACAGTCAGTGTTTGGTCAATACTAATAATAACTATCCGTTGTATACTACAGGATCTGCTTCTGTGGAAAAGACTCCATAGAGTGAGATTTCCAGCTCGAAGTATGTTTTAAAAGTACAGAGCCATGGCCATGTCTTTCCCCTAGAGGATGTCCTAAAGCACCTCTCCAGCCATGTCTCAGGGTATCCTTCACCCCACAGCCCAACCAGCCATAGATGGTGTTGATTTTTAAATTGTGCCAGTTTCACTGGGACTTTGATATTTTCTTAACTACCAGTGTTTTTGAGCAACTTGGACTATGTTTATTGGGCATGTGGATTTGCTGTGAACGATCTGTTTGAATTCACTGATCATTTTTCAAGTGCTTAACTTTTATCCTTCTGTGTAAAATGGAAATTGTTATTAAGTCTTGTCATCTCCATTTCACATGATTTTCCAAATCTATCATTTGTGTATCACATTTTTGCAAGCTTTGTCCCCCAGAACGATCACTTGAGTCAGCACCATTTATTAAATAAATATAATTTTCTCAAAATACCGCCTTTGTATCAATGGTTATTGTGACTTCTTAGCAGATTTTGTTTCATTGGTCGACTTGTCAGTTTCTATGCTATGTAATATCAATTTATTCTGTTACCTGAAGAGGTAGACACCTGTTAGTATCCTGCTTTTTCATGTTTTTCTTCTCTATACCTTTTAAAGCAGCCACAGTGTTGCAGTGATTAAGTGCTCATCTGCTAATCCAAAGAAGGTTTGGCAGGTCGAACCCACCAGGGGGCACTGAGGGGAAAGACCTGTTGTTCTGCTCCCATAATGATCACAGCCTAGAAAACCCTATGGGGCAGTGAAATGGGATCGCTATGAGTCAGAAATGGACTCCAAGTCTCCTAACACCAGCAACATCCTCTGTTATCTACTGTACTATTTGTAGCATATGATTACTGTATACAATTCAAAAACAACTATCTTAATATTCTGACTGGAAATACATTCCACTTATATTATTAGTTTTAGGGACCTCCATTTAATTGACAAGACTTCTCATTTGAAAATATGGCATATTTTTTGCATATATTCAGGTTTCATTTTATGTACTTTAGTACATTAGTTTTCGTCATAGAAGTCCTTTGCTGCTTTGGTCAAAACAATGTTTTCCTAAATATTTTACAGTTTTGAACACAGTTTGATCCAGTCAAGTAGTAGGGGAAAGAGAACGGTCTGCCCTTCTCACCCTTGCCAATTTGAGACCCTCATGTCTATACTGGAGAGAAACCATTGATTTTGATGTATTTGTCTTTTATTCAGGTATGCAATTATATCATCATTATTTGAAAAATCTCTTATTATACTTATACTAGTTATTTAAATTTTCTAGTTTATTCCTTCACCTGAAAACTATGTTGAGTGATACCAAAATTTTTGTCTAGTTCCAAATTTATCAGAATGAGTTGAATATTAATTTTCCATTTATCTCACACCTGCTAAGTTTGGGGAGAATCTATTATGCCCCAATAGATAACTACTACTCTGACCTGCTGACCATTATTGTAATCACACACAACTTGTTTCTGACAGTTAAGTACTTCCACCTGGCCTCTGTTGATCTGGGATCCCATGATTTGCATTGCTACTAGGCAGCCCAGCTCCCACTAACAACCTGAGCCTATAGACGATTGTTGCTGTTAGTTGTCATCAAGTCATTTCTGACTCATGACCACCCCATGTGGGCATAGTAGAACTAACTGTTCAATAGTGCTTTTAAGGCTTTCATCCTTTAGTAGCAGATGGCCAGGAATGTCTTCCAAGGATCCTCTGAGTACGTTCAAACTGCCAAACTTTCAGATAATAGTCAAGCACTTAATTGTTTGTGGCGTCCAGGGACTCCCTACAAAGTATACATATTGGTAAGCTCTATGTTGCTGGTGCTCCCCTCATCTCCGCATTCCTTATTCTTTTGATGAAATGGGTATCCTTCAGGACCTCCAAGAAATGGTCTTACAGAAGACTAACTCAGACATGCCCACATATTGGAGGCTTTTAATCCCTCTTCCAACATCTGACACAGCAGGTCTGGCATTTCGATTTCAGAGAATGTGGGCCATTGCCTTTTCTAAGCTTCCAAAAGCAATCCCACAGCATATTAAACCCATTTCCAGAACCCTTGCTACGGCAATAAATCCTTGTCAACAAACACTCCTTGACCCAACTTTATATTAAACTCCCCTTGACTCAGCACCTTCAGCACCCACTCCTCAGCACACCCCCATCCTGCTCACACAAGGCAGCCAGGTCTTGCAGCTCCTTCAGTGTACAGTCCCTCCCTCCTCAACCACAACAGCACTGCCCCCTGGTGGCTATGCTGGTATCTGACAACTAAGTATCTGGACAAATGCATGGGACACTATCTCAGGACTCTGCAAAGGAAAGTGTTGAAGGTGGATGGGGGCAGGGCGGAGCCAGAACATAGAGTATGAATATTCCAGAGGCTGAAATTAAGTGAGCCCAAATCTCACAGCTGCACACCCGTTGTGGACAGAAACAGCCCCGAGAGAAGCCCTCTCTCATATAAATGGGATAGAAGGTCCACAAAGGAGAGAGACAGGCAGCTGGGCAGGTGGGCAGACACCTGAAACTCTGGCAGAGGAGAATCCTTCTCTCTGACCAGAGTATGGAAGAACCAAATATTGTAGAGAAAGCTCCATTACATTTTCTCTCTCTCTGCTGTTAACTGACACCTAGTCAATTCTACCTCAAAGGGTGAGACTTTTCAAAAGCAGATCGCCAGGCTTGTCTTCTGAGGCGCTTCTTGACAGGTTCAAACTGCCAGCCTTTTGGCTGGTTGTCCAGTGCTTTGGCCCCATAGGCAGAACCAGTCACTGATGTGCACAACAGAATAAGGAGATTAAAGCTCCAGCATTCCCACCAGTGGGCCAGGAAAGCACTCCTTCTGAACTCAGAGAGCAGAAGAGAAAGAGGAGGCTGTGCAAGAAAGAGATTCTGCAGACTTGCTATGAACTCCTGGTTCACCCCTCAGGAGCGTATCCATTGCCCTGACCCACAGAAGCATTATCAAATCCTTTAAGACCCGCACTATGGGTTAGAATGCCATCGAGGTTCCATACTGAGTGGCGCTCACATAGATTAGACTTTAATACAGCTGCAAAGCCTTCAAAAATTGAACTAACATTTGAACCATAGAATACAGAAGATGGGACAGAACTTGGAGCCTGAACATAACTGGGTCAATCGACTGCTAAAAACAAAAAAATTCTCCATAAAATTTAAGCAGGACTTGTACTCTCAAAATCATAAGAAACAGATTTTAAAATGCTATTCTAATCCAAGAAATAACAGGGACACTTTTTAAATAAATGGAAAGATAATAGGTGCTATTTGCAAATGAAAATTTTACATGTTAAAAGTACAATCGTAGAAATCAAAAATTCAGTTGATATTTTCACAATAGCAGAATGGTGATGACAGAGAAAAAAACTAAATACTTGAAATAGATCAGTAGAAAATATCCATTCTGCAAACTGAGAGGAAAATATGGAAAAAAATGGACAGTGCCTCAAGAACTAGACAAAAAGCTTATTTATTGGAACTCCAGAAGAAGTGGACAAAATGTGTGGTGAAGAAAATAGTATTTGAAAAAATACTGGCTGAACACTTTCCAAATGTGGTGAAAGACGTAAACTTACAGATTCAAGAAGTTCAGCAAACCACAGCAAGTTAAAGAATTCCATGCCCCAAAACCGAATTTGCACAAAAATATTCTGCGAGTTATGGGTTTTTTGCCAAGCCAGTGGGCCTTATGCCACATCCCAAGTATATTTGTAAGTACATTACTAATATATATATATATATATTTTTAACAGCAGCATGTAAAAAGAAAAAAACAGTGTACTGAACTTACAGACATACCCGGGAGGGGAAAAACAGTTGACACACACATATATATATAAATCAACTGCAGAATAACAAAGGTCAAGAAAATACTCAGGAAGGAGGTAGAGAGAAAACAACACATTTCACCTGAGAAAAATAATTTGAATGACTCTGTATTCACTATCAGAAGCCATGGAAGCCAAAAAAAAAAAAGATTGTGAAACAACATTTTTTCAACCCTGAAAGATGGAAATATTAACCCAGAATTCTATGTATCATGTATCTATGTATCATTACCTTCAGGAGTAAAGCTCAAATAATGCCATTCTTAGGGGAAAGAAAACTGAGAGAATTCATCACCACCAGACTTCTAAGTGAAACACTACGGGAAGTACTTCAGGTGGTAGACTTGGAATTTCAGTTGTTATTTAAGGAAAGCAGAAAACGTGGAAACTATGTGGTTAATATACTACATCAACACTGTAGTTACTGCACAACATGGCGCTGGACAAGCCTCTTTGGAAAGTTTTTCCAGTCTCTTGGAAATGCTTGGAAATACATCCTGGCAAATCATTACTAGAGAATGGAATTAATTTTGACAATACCTGAGAGATGTCTGTAGTCAAGTCTCGTCAATAAACTGGAAAATAAATTTACTAACTGAAACTAAGGTGTGGTAACAAAACATGAGTCTCAGTTCCCGTGTGGCCATGAGCTGGCTGTGAAGGCCAGCCTTCCCCAGAGAGGCACTTCAAGCACATTGGGGGCAACAGCTTCCTGTTGTTATTGCTAGGTGCCATCGAGTGGGTTTCTGAGTCATTGCGGCCCAGTGTAAAAGGATAACTGCCCCGATAGGGTTTCCTGGTTTGTAATCTTAATGGAAGCAGTTCGCCAGGTCTTTACTCCTTAGAGCCTTTCGGTGGGTTCAAAAAACTAACCTTCAGTTAACAGCCGAGTGCTCAAACTTGGCACCACCTGGGCTCCTTGGAGCAATGGCAGCACCACAGAATTTGGTAGAAACCTTCCCATAGGCCTTCTCTGAGAGGTAACCCCTTGCTTAAGGACCAAGTTTAGGTTTTATATATACTCATTCTACATAAATTCTAGATAAGAATTACAGTGCTTCCTTGAGCGGACAATATTGTATATGCCCTCCATAAAAAAAATGTGTCAAGGGCAAAGTTTAATATTAAACCAAGGCATTTCCCGTCAGTCCTTACCTGAGAGGGTCTTCGTGAGAATTTCCTGAGACTCTTGGAAAAGGACTTAGTAGACACTGCTTTCTTTTTACCTCTTCACTCCTGAACAGAAACCGCTGCTAAGAGGTCATGCGTAAAGCTCCAAACGCCTCTTCTTATCCTGAATGTAAGCCGTGTAATAAGACCAGGAACTAGGCATTCAGCTGGGTGAAGAAACCCAGGAGTACTTCCTGTCTTCAACACCTTCCAGTTCCAGTGAAATCCTGTTATGAGTCACTAGATCAGCCCAGGAGTTGGAAGACTGAAATTCCTGGTCCTCTGACAAGTGGGAAGAGCAGGGTGGGGTTAGGCAGAGCCTCCTTGACCATCACTTGCCCCAAGAGGCTCTGGAGGCTGCTTCATGTTCTAAGTCAAAGGCCCTTCCAGCCCAGGCACATAAGAGCAGGGAAAGACTTTGTCCATTGAAAGAAAAGATGGGCACAGGAGTGGCAGCTTTTAGGGCACTCAGCATTGGTCAGCTTTGCGACTTCAGGACATCCTGGCCCATGGTCGCCTTCACACCTGGGCCTTTATAGCCTCTTCACCTCTCCGTCCTTCCCAGTTTTCTCCCAGCACCATGGGCTGTGGCTTCTGCTAGTTTTAATGATTTCAATGTTTCAGTATTCCAGTAGCTCCTCACCCCACTCAGGGGAGGCAGTTTTGCAGACTGCAGGACACAAACCCACAGTGCTGTTTACGTGTCCTTCAGCAGAAACACTTCCGAGGGTACAAGTTGGCCTCAGAGATTCTGAGACCCAGGCAGAGAGAAGCCCAGGGGGAGGGTCACTGGCTTCAGGAAGTGTCAGCACTCTCAGGGTCATGTCCCTGGGGTCATGCCCAACTGCAGGAAAAATGAAGTGGGCTCTGAGGCTCTGTGTGTTGACCATCCAGTACACAGACCCCGGAAGCCTCTGGAGGATTCTGTCTTAGTCTAACCCAGCACTGGGGAAATCCTCACAGGGTAACAGCAGTGATATGCCTGGGGATCTTTATTCTAAAAGTCTCAAAGCAGTTGATACAGTCTTGTGAGGTGGGAGATGAGAAAGCTTGGGACCACCGAGAGAGGATGGCAAAAGAAGGAAGCCTTTATCACTCCCTCTGTTCAAGTTTTTTTTTTTTTAATTCCAACTGGGGCTCCAAACAGGTCTTTGTTGTTAAAGTTGTATTTCTCTGTGTTAATTTATGATCCTTAACTCAAATCTAGAGTTTTGAGCTCATTTTGATAATTCCTCTTTAGTCTGTGGAGACAGGAGTCTGCCTTCAGCCAGTGGTGAGAGTGGAAGAAATAAAGTCCCTAGTCCAGACTGGGGCAGGCTCTGCTGCTCCGCAAACTAGGGGTGTGGTCCCTGAAGAGCCCTTCTGAGGACAGCACAGGAGGGGCGTCCCGCCTGGAGAAAGGGCAGAGGGGGGTGGGGGATTGTTTGTGTGAGCAGTGTGGGCTCTGTGGCTTTGCCTTCTCCTCCTGGAAGTGCAACCTGGGGCCCTTCACGTGCAGAGCCAGAGTCCTAGGGTGACCACAACTCTCCCACCCTTTCTGGGTCACCCTCTGGACCCAAGTCCCCATACGCCTCCTCTGCCCTACTATCCCAGCATAAGCACTGTGACCGGGCTCAGGGGTATACCCTGGGACTTGACCTCGGTAGACTCAGGCTTCCCCTAGTTCTGGTGGGACCTGTGAGCCTAGCGGGTCTGAGTTCAGGGAAAGCCTGGCGAAAGGCTCCTGCAGCCAGCTCCTTCCTGATGCACGTGAGATTGTGGTGGGGCAGCCTCCGACCTGGCACCTCCCCTGGGCGCCCCTCTCCACACAGCCCTGCCCAGTTCCCTCCCCCGCCCCCGCAACCGCCCAACCACCTCCTCCTGCCTCCTAGTTCTAGAGGAGTGCTCTTTGGATGCCCATTTGCAACTGGCACCCCATGGCCCTGCACGGAGTCAATCCAGCTAATGACCTCAACCTGAAGTGCACAACTTTGAAACTGCTAGATACGTGGGAAATGAACAAAAAAAAAAAAAAAAAAAGAGGAGAAACACTTAACAAGAAAAACAGTTACAAAAAAAGTTATATGGGACTGTATTCTCACATCATGGACTCAAAGATGCTGGGTTGTATTTTTGTTTGCAAACAAGTCTTAGATAAGGGAATTGGTACCAGGAACAGATGTAGAGTTTGACTTTGGAAAAATGAGGGAAAATCTGGGATTGATTAATTGACGTGGATGAGACTGAAAATAGTGATAACAACATAACATTCAAAGATGAAATCCTAGCAGCCTAGAACATGCAGTGGAAATTTTTCTAAGTAGCACCAGAAAAGACCTTTAATCACTACACAAAATGGGTCAGTAGTTCAAGATCTCCCTAAGAAAATAGGAGGCCGAGACCACTTTCATTCAGGTTGCAGCAAACAGGCAAGAAACAGAGCATTTTAATCTTGTGCAAAGTCAGAAAAGAAGAGAAAAAGATGAGATGCTCCTCTACTTCATCCCTAAGGCTAGTTTAATATTGACACCAAATTAGACAAGGATCGTAGAAGAAGAGTTACAGGGCAAGCACACTAAGTAACTGAGATGCAAAAACCTACATAAAATACTGGCAAAGGAAATCCAGCAAAGTATAAACCAGGTAATACGCCATCATCAAGGGGGTTTATCGTCAGCATGCAAGCTTGAGTGAACATTAAAGATTTAATAATTTAATTCACCATAAGCATAGATGGAAGAAGAAAAGACATGCTCACCTCAAGAGATGGGGACAAAGCAGTTGATAAAATTCAATCACACTGAGAGATAAGGACTCTGAGCAATCATGGACCAGAAAAGGAGTTCCTTAAGTTGGAAAAATACAACTGGCATGATAGTTCATAGTGAAATGTGGGACATTCTCTTTAAAATTAATTAGCATTAAAATAAGGATGCTTTCCCAATTTGAAGACTGGCGTCTGGCGTCTTAAACATTAGAAAGCAGCCATCTGAGGTTCATCCATTGGTCTCAACCCACCTGGATCAAAGGAGAATGAAGAACACCAAGGACACGAGGTGATTACAAGCCCAAGAGACAGAAAGGGCCACGTGAATCAGTTACTACATCATCCTGAGACCAGAAGAACTAGATGGTGCCCGGCTACAACCAATGACTGCCCTGACAGGGAACACAACAGAGAAACCCTGAGGGAGCAGGAGAACAGTGGGATGCAGACCCCAAATTCTCATAAGATCATACTTAATGGTCTTACTGAGACTGGAAGGATCCCAGTGGTCATGACCCCCAGACCTTCCGTTGCCCCAGGACAGGAACCATTCCCGAAGCCAACTCTTCAGACATGGATTGGACTGGACAATGGGTTGGAGAGGGATGCTGGTGAGGAGTGAGCTTCTTGAATCAGGTGGACACTTGAGACTATGTTGGCATCTCCTGCCTGGAAGGGATATGAGAGGGTGGAGGGGGTTTAGAAGCTGGCGAAAAGGACACGAAAAGAGAGAGTGGAGGGAGAGAGCAGGCTGTCTCATTAGGGGGAGAGTAATTGGGAGTGTGTAGCAAGGTGCATACGCGTTTTTGTGTGAGAGACTGACTTGATTTGAAAACTTTCACTTAAAGCACACAAAAAAATTCTTTAAAAAAATAAGGATGCTTTCTATCATTATTTATATTAAATATTTAACACTGGAGGCCCAAGCTAGAACAAAGCGACAACAAAAAGAAGGAAAAGCTGCAACTGCTATTACTCATAGATTACAGAAATGCCTCCACAGAAAAATTAACAAACCATTGAAATTAATGCTAGTCAATCATAAATATAAACTAAAAAATAAACTGCATTTCTATGCATCAGCATCAAGCCGACTCTGTTGTAGCTCTTAGTGAAGGCAGAGGACACTGATAAGGAAATAGCAGGATTCGGGTGGGCTAGACAAGGAGGGGAGAACACTATTTTACACCAGGCTTCATGGATAACCATGGGTATGTGTTAGTCATCTAGGGCTGCCATAAGAAAAAAATAACACAATTGGGTGGCTTTAAAGAACAGATATTTATTTTCTCACAGTTCGGGAGGCTAGAAGTAGGAATTCAGGGCATGGCTCATGTCTACTTCAGCTTCTAGCAGCTTCCAGCCACCCTTTGCGTTCCTGGCCTTGTAGATTATCTTCCCCTTTGTCTGTGTCCCTCTTCCCCTGTTTGTGTCTGTGTCTATTCTGTTCTTTTTGTAACTCAGAAGGGATTAGGTTTAGGACCCACCCTACACTGGTATGGTCTCATTAAAATAATTTTAAAAATCCCCTATTTCCAAATCAGGTCACATTTATAGGTACAGTAGTTAGGATTTCAACGTACCTTTGGGGTTACACAATTCAGTCCATATAGTACCCTCACCAGATATTCTAGGCTGAGAGTACAAATATGAGCAGCTGAGAGTTCTATTTTTTGTCTATATTAGTTGGCTATCACTTGTCTGAGTCCACCCATATAAACTTTGGAGCAACTTATTATGAAGGACCAGGCCAACCTTTATTAGCCATGTCCATTATGTGGGAAAACGCACACATTCCCATCACTGAAGCCCTGAGAAATTCATCGATAAGGGTGGAATGGGGTTGGGACCAAGAATTGTTTCATGGCATTGATAACATGGCATAGCTGTTAGACATCTACGTGGAGATGTCAGGTAATAATACTGACAGCTAACACTTACTGGTGCCAGGACTCTTGTGAGGGTTTCTCCTTTCTTAAGATACTTGCTCTGCATGATACCCATGTGAGGAATGTATCATTATAAGGCACATTTTACAGATGAAGAACTCGGTACAGAGAGTTACGCTGACATTTGAATAGAAGTCATGAACCAGGAGGAGTTGAAATGGATGGAGGTGTAAACATCACATCCTCAGCTACAGACAGCCACCGACTCACTGAGACATCCTAGAGAGAGGGTGTCTATATAGAGAGAGAGGACTAAGCACTGAGCCTGAGGGCACTCTGACATCTAGAAGCCGGACAGATGAACGGCAGCCAACAAAGCTCTCTGAAGTCCAGTGTGGTTCCTGGAGCATGGTCTGTCCTTTCTCTGGACTGCATTTTACCAGTCCCCCTCCCACCCGCACTGGGTGTCCCCTTCACAATGGCAGGGACAATGTGTACCTTTCACCACTGCGTCCACATGATGTAGACTATTCCTGGCACATGGAATCTTTCTAGATATTGATTGAATGAAAAAATGAAAATGATGAATGAAATCATAGTTTGCTACCCCCACGTGTCTGACAGTTTGTCATATTGTGGGGGCTTGTGGGTTGCTGTGATGCTGGAAGCTATGCCACCGGTATTCAGATACCAGCAGGGTAACCCATGGAGGACAGGTTTTAGCTGAGCTTCCAGACAAGAGAGCCTAGGAAGAAGGACCCGGAAATCTACTTCTGGAAAGCATTAGCCAGTGAAAACCTTACGAACAGCAACGGAACACTGTCTGATATATGGCCGGAAGATGACCCCCCCAGGTTGGAAGGCACTCAAAACATGACTGGGGAAGAGCTGCCTCTTCAAAGTAGAGTCAACCTTAATGACATGGATGGAGTAAAGCTTTCAGGACCTTCATCTGCTGATATGGCACTTCTCAAAATGAGAAGAAACAGCTGCAAACATCCATTAATAATTGGAACCTGGAATGTACGAATTATGAATCTTGGAAAATTAGAAATCATCAAAAATGAAATGGAATGCACAAACATCAATATCCTAGGCATTCGTGAGCTGAAATGGGCTGGTACTGGCCATTTTGAATCAGACAATCATATAGTCTTCTACGCTGGGAATGACAACTCGAGGAGGAATGATGTTGCATTCATCGTCAAAAAGAACATTTCAAGATCTATCGTGAAATACAATGCTGTCAATGATAGGATAATATCCACACTCCTACAAGAAAGACCAGTTAATACAACTATTATTCAAATTTACACACCAACCACCAGGGCCAAAGATGAAGAAATAGGAGATTTTTTTCAGCTGCTGCAGTCCGAAATTGATCGAACATGCTATCAAGATGCATTGATAATTACTGGCTATTGGAATGCAAAAGCTGGAAATAAAGAAGGATCAGTAGTTGGAAAATACGGCCTTGGTGATAGAAACAATGCCAGAGATCAAATGATAGAATTTTGCAAGACCAACGACTTCTTCATTGCAAATACCTTCTTTCACCAGCATAAACGGTGACTATACACATGGACCTCGCCAGATGGAACACACAGAAATCAAATTGACTACATCTGTGGAAAGAGACGATGGAAAAGCTCAATATCATCAGTCACAAAACGGCCAGGGGCTGACTGTGGAACAGACCATCAATTGCTCATATTCAAGTTCAAGCTGAAATTGAGGAAAATCAGAGCAAGTCCATGAGAGCAAAAATATCCCACCTGAATTTAAAGACCATCTCAAGAATAAATTTGACACATTGAACACTAGTGACCGAAGACAAGACAAGTTTTTGAATGACATCAAGGACATCATCCATGAAGAAAGCAAGAGGTCACTGAAAAGATAGGAAAGAAAGAAAAGACCAAGATGGGTGTCAGAGGAGACTCTGAAACTTGCTCTCGAACCTCGAGCAGCTAAAGCAAAAGGAAGAATTGATGAAATAAAAGAACTGAAGATTTCAAAGGGCCTCTCAAGAAGACAAAGTAAAGTATTATAATGACATGTGCAAAGAGCTGGAGATGGAAAACCAAAAGGGAAGAACATGCTCGGTGTTTCTCAAGCTAAAAGAACTGAAGAAAAAATTCAAGCCTCGAGTTGCGAAAGTGAAGGATTCCATGGGGAAAATATTAAACGACGCAGGAAGCATCAAAAGAAGATGGAAGGAATACACAGAATTATTATACCAAAAAGAATTGGTCACTATTCAACCATTTCAAGAGGTGGCCTATGATCAGGAACCAATGGTACTGAAGGAAGAAAAGTCAAAGCTGTTCTGAAGGCACTGGCGAAAAACAAGGCTCCAGGAATTGATGGAATATCAATAGAGATGTTTCAGCAAACAGATGTAGCACTGGAGATGCTCACTCGTCTATGCCAGGAAATATGGAAGACAGCGTCCTGGCCAACTGACTGGAAAAAAAAAAAAAAAGAAATATATATATATATATATTTTTTGGAAGAGATCCATATTTATGCCTATTCCCAAGAAAGGTGACCCAAACGAATGTGGAAATTATAGAACCATATGATTAATATCACACACAAGCAAAATTTTGCTGTAGATCTTTCAAAAACGGCTGCAGCAGTATATCGACAGGGTACTGCCAGAAATTCAGGCCAGTTTCAGAAGAGGACGTGGAACCAGGGATATCCTTGCTGATGTTGGATGGATCCTGGTTGAAAGCAGAGACTACCAGAAGGATGTTTACCTGTGTTTTATTGACTATGCAAAGGCATTCAACTGTGTGGATCATAACAAACTATGGATAACACTGGGAAGAATGGCAATTCCAGAATACTTAATTGTGCTCATGAGGAACCTTTACATAGATTAAGAGGCAGTTGTTCAGACAGAACAAGGGGATACTGATTGGTTTAAAGTCAGGAAAGGTGTGCGTCAGGGTTGTATTCTTTTACCATACCTATTTAATCTGTATGCTGAACAAATAATACGAGAATCTGGACTATATGAAGAAGAACGGGGCATCAGGATTGGAGGAAGACTCATTAACAACCTTCATTATGCAGATGACACAACCCTGCTTGCTGAAAGTGAAGAGGACTTGAAGCACTTACTAATGAAGATCAAAGACCACAGCCTCCAGTATGGATTACACTGCAACATAAAGAAAACAAAAATCCTCACAACTGGACCAATGTGCAACAAAAGGAGAAATGGAGAAAAGATTGAAGTTGTCAAGGATTTCATTTTACTTGGATCCACAATCAACAGCCATGGAAGCAGCAGTCAAGAAATCAAAAGACACATTGCATTGGGCAAATCTGCTGCAAAGGACCTCTTCAAAGTGTTGAAGAGCAAAGGTGTCACCCTGAAGACTAAGGTGCGCCTGACGCAAGCCATGCTATTTTCAATCACATCATATACATGTGAAAGCTGGAAAATGAATAAGGAAGACCGAAGAAGAGTTGACGCCTTTGAATTGTGGTGTTGGTGAAGAATATTGAATATACCATGGACTGCCAAAAGAATGAACAAATCTGTTTGGGAAAAAGTGCGGCCAGAATGCTTCTTAGAGGCAAGGATGGCGAGACTCCGTCTTATATACTTTGGATATGTTGTCAGGAGGGATCAGTCCCTGGAGAAGGACATCATGCTTGGCAGAGTACAGGGTCAGCGGAAAAGAGGGTGACCCTCAATGAGGGGGATTGACACAGTGGCTGCAACAATGAGCTCAAGCATAACAATGATTGTAAGGATGGCCCAGGACCAGGCAGTGTTCCGTTCTGTTGGGCATAGGGTCCCTATGAGTCAGAACCGACCTGACGGCACCTAACAACAACAACGACAATCTTTGAATACTTTAAGGGCCTTCGTGTGTAAGAGGGAGAAAATATGATCTGAGTTGATCCTGAGACTATCTCCTAGTGTTAAAGAATGCTGAATAACAAATAAAAAAAAAGGTTCAATAGCAAAGATTTTTGTTAAAAGATTTAAGTATAGGTTGAAGATTACTAGAAACATGCACATTTAATATTTCAACTATACTCAAATTGCTAAAATTATATACTCCTTGCACACAGCAGAATATAATAAAACAATTTGATGTCTGTAAAATAAACAAAACTTTATCATGGAAATATAATATTGAGTGAAAGGAGCAGGATATAATATTTAAGTGAATATACATAAATGTGTGCGACACACATATAAAACCCATTGCCGTGGAGTCTATTCTTACTCATGGTGTTCCCATGTGTGTTGGGGTAGTCTCCAAATTTTCAATGACTAGAATATACTTCTACAAGCAGGACAAAATTAAACGAATATATTTAAACAATAAATGAACAGAAGTGAAAGAATTAAACCTGTGGAGAGGCTGCCCAGGAACCCAAGACTACAATAACATTGGTATGGAAAGCAGAATGATGGTGTCGGGAAGCCTCTGGTCACATGCTTCCAGCTCGAAAGAGAAGAGCAAATAAACCAGGGGAGAAGACAGTGAGCCAGAAGAGTGGGAGAAATCAAGTATTTATCGAGTGCCAACCAAGGCTGAGCCTCTGCTGATGGCATGTAGTCCCTCATTTAAACCTTAGAAGGATGTAATGGGTGGGATAGACCTTGTTATCCACTTTCATCATGCAAACATTTTATAAATTTGAACAGTAGCATGTTATAAAAACAAATTAGAAAATAGAGAAAAGTATAATAAAAGAATACGCCTCATCCGTTGAGTACTATTATGTTGCCCCAGCAGCTGCTCATCGTTGTTGTTGTAAACATACCACACAACCTTTGGTGACTGAACAACTGACAGTAATTACCATTAATTGGCTGTGCAACCCTGCCCTTAATCAATGTGACTTTCCTACCACTGTTAACCAGAACTCAGTCTCCATATGCAGGAACACCACTTTATTTCCTCCCTCCTGCCCCTGGTAACCCCTAATAAACTTTTATGTCTACACATTTGCTTGTTTTTGTAAAAGACGGGTGTTTGCATCTGAAAGTTCACGACAAGCCACAAGGGTGAATTCATGTGGTAGCAGAAGTTATTTGCAATACATATATCCTAATACTGACTTGGTTCTGGAATACATAAAGAACAATCCAAAAAGGAAAAAGGAAGCGGACAGTTCAATAGAAAAATGAGCGAATACTTGTACACTGTATAAAAGATTTCTATATGGCCAAGAAACATATGAAAAGTGACAAAACTTCACTGGTTATCAGAGAAATTCTAATAAAAAGCCATAATGTGATACTATCCGCTACACGCCAGAATGGCTAAAATGGAAAGGATGGAAAATACCAACTATTGGGTATAACGTGGAGTAAATGGAGCTCTAATCTACTGCTACTGGAAGTGTAATTTGATACAACCAGTTTAAAAATGTTTTGTCTGTATTTACAAGAGCTGTGAACATACATATATCCCAGGACCCAGCAATGCTACTTCTAGATACATACCCAGTAGAAATGGGTACATATCTTCACCAAAACACATACACTTCTCAGCATCCGCTAAGGAATGAACACCTTCCTTAGGAATGTCTAACTTTTAAAGCATTATTCTCTGTCTGTTCTAAGGTGATGTCCATATATGATGATAAGTTTACACAGAAAAGTCTAGAGCTTTATGTGAAATTCCACAGCAAATCTCTAGAGGCTCCCGTTCTCATAGCTTCTGTCGCCTCTGCAGGCCCTGCTTCTGTCTGTCCGTCTGCTGGGCTACACCACACGGAACCAGTTATGAAATTCAAGCCCATCTTACACTCGCCAAGGTCCTATTCACACAAAATTTGTATTAGCTTAAAAGAAAAGGTGTGTAGATAAGACACACAAGGGATTTAATTGCAGAAAACAAACCTTAAAATGAAATGGCTGGGAATGGTGGCCTCCCTTTGTAAAAAGGCTTCTCTGTACGGACTACGGGAAAATGCAGTGAAGATATGGGTCATGGGAAAAGGAGCGTTTGTAGCAATCTGGTAATCACTCAGACCACCTGTAAAAATGTTTTCATCCTTTTTCTCATACCTTACACAAAACAAAATTCCAGATGGATCGAATATTTAAAATTAAAATATGCAACCATAAAAATTTTAGAAGTTTTTATTTTCTTTTTATTGATAAAAGAGAAAGACTTTTTAAAAATCCCAAAATATGAAGGCTAAAACTGTTAAGATCTATAGATCTTTGGCATATCAAAAAGTATATGAAGAGAGTAAAAATACAGGCAAAAAGCTGAAAAAAAGTTTGCAGGCTAAGGATTTGAATAGAGATTTCTCAAAATCAGATGTAGAAACTGTCAACAAGCACAGGAAAAGAAGCGTAACCTCATTAGTCATCAGGGAAATTCAAATCTAAACTAAAGTGCACTATTATTTCAAAAGCAGTAAGATGGCTAAACTCAACAGGATGGACAACAAGTGTCGGTGATGATGTGGAGAAGCTGGAATACCGCTGGTGGAAATGTAAAATGATCCAATTGTTTTGGAAAATGGTTTGGCAATTCTGCAGAAAGTTAAACAGAGAATTACCATACAACACAGCAATTGCACACCTAGGTCTGTAGCCCGGAGAATCAAAAGCATGTTCACATACAAACTTACACAGAGTATTCCTAGTAGTGTTATTCGTAACAGCCAAAATGTGGAGAGAACCCACATGTCATGACCTGATAGACAGGATGTGGTATATTCATAGACTGGAATATTACTCAGCCATGAAAAGGCACCAAGTACTGATACATGCCACAACATGGACGAACCTTGAGAACATTACGCTAAATGAAAGAAGCCAAACACAAATGACCGCATCGTGCATGATTCCATTTACATGAAATGTCCAGAACAGACAAACCAACACAGACAGAAGTAGATTAGTGGTTGCTACGGCGTGGAGGAAAGGAGTAATGAGGATGACTGTTAATACGCCTTTATTAACAAGGGCCTTTATTTACGGGGCACTGAAAATATTCTGAAGCTAGACAGTGGAGACTGTTGTGCCAAGTCTGCCCATATACTAAAAGCCAAGGTATTGTGCATATTTTCAAAGGCAGTGTTACGGCAGGTGAATTGTATCTCAATAGAAATATTTGTGATTCCTAAAAGACTACCTTTCAATTAACATATAGAACCTATAAATCAGTAGGGAAAAAACAATCCAATTTTAAAATGTCTCCCTCCAAAGCAAAGGGAAGGGGGTACATTCCATCCGTACAGCTTATTTTTTTATCTTCATTATTCAAGTTCTATTCTCATCTTATGTAACTCTAAATTATACAAATAATTGTCTCCATTTTCCTTATCCCTGTTTTCACTATTTAACTAAATAAAGACAGCAACACAGTGTTTTTTATAAAAACCCACCCACATTCACTCAAATCATTTTTTAGCACTTCTTAGGCACCAGGTACCAGGATGCTCTGACAAACACAACAGACAAGTTCCTGCCTGCATGGGCCTTCTATTTTTGTGAAGCAGGCAGATGATAAACCAGCCAACCAGCTCTTAATGTAACCTAACATTAAGGAGGGAAACGTAATTTTGGAGCTATCTCAAGCTGTGTCTCTCTCACAAACATTTCTCCGAATCTAGTGAAAAGTAAACACCTCGAAGGAACTCTGTGGGGCCAATAAATGTGAAAAAGCCATTACATTTCAGTTTTGTTTTGTTACTTTCACCTGCTACCCTGTCATTATTTTTTAATAACATGATTATGGAGCTGACATCAAACTCTCACCACTCGGCTGAAAGAAAAAGCCAAACCTGTAGCCATCTAGTCAATTCTGACACAGAGACCCTATAGGACAGAGTAGAACTGCCCCATAGGGTTTCCAGGGAGCAGCTGGTGTTAGGACACAATTCCCTCTTATAAGAATCTGAAAGCTGTTCACTGTGGATGTGGGAGGGACTCAGTAACACTTGCAGAGATTTCCACATGGGTGGGGTGCTCTAGTGTGAGCATCGGGGGAATGGACCCCATGTGCACTTTGCGGCCTTCTGCAGATTATGACACAACAAACACTCCCTCTTCATCGTCCTACATCTTGGAAGAGAACAGAGGGAATTGTTAGGCAGGACCCTTTGAAAATGCATGGCAAGAAATTTTATTGCAACATTAAATGGAAAATAAAATCTTCCTACATTTTTCCTCCTTCCCTACCTCATTTCAAGGAGATAGCTGGACTCACAGTGTTGAAGCCCTGAAACTTCAAGACTCTGAAGAGTCTGTGGTAAAAGCCTCAGCTCACTGAGGTGATCAGACTGAGTGAACTGGAGCCCAGGGGAAGAGTGACAGTCAGATAGTAGGGTCCTAGACATTGGGAAGGGGTAGGACCTGCTTCTTGATAGTGCCCTGGAGTAGGTTACAGAACCTCAAAGGCTGATGCAGGCACATAAGTAGACAAAACCTGTTATGCTGTTGACAGCCCCACCAAGGCTCTCATGCTCCAGCTGAGAATGGAAACAGCAGAACGAATGCTTCTAGAGAGATCACCCACATAGGCTGAGGCAATGGGTGTGTTGAAGGTCTTCTCCAAGCACTGGTCCTTCATTAAACCCTGGGAATTATTGCATATCTGGATGAGGGAGTACCCTAAAAGTAAGTGAGGTTAAAAACTCCCCTCAATTTTGTAAGCAGGTAGTTCTGAGCCTCAATTCATTTTATTTTTTAAAAAATCATGCTTTTTTTCATAATGATTTTGTGCAGACTCGCACATACAATTTGTATTACTCATTCATGCATTAAGTCAACAAAGATTTCCTGTATGAACAGCTACATGTCAGACCCTAGGCCAGATGCTCTTGGTGATGAAATGACTTAGAGAAGTTGCCTCACTGCCTGGTGAGAGAAACGGCCAAGTTAACAGGTGTATCAGTCACCTATTGCTGTGTAACAAATGACTCCAATAGGTAGTGTCTTAAAAAAACAACCATTTACTAAGCTCATAATTTTTCAGGTTGTCACTCTGGGGTTCTTCTGATCTGGGCCAGCCACAGTGGCTCGCATCAGGGCTTACTCATGTGTCTACAATTTGATTCCAGGTCACCTGCGAGCCAGTTTCATAAAATCAACTCAGTGAAACCGCTGGATCCTCTTTCCAATGGTCCCTCATCATTCAGCAGGCTGGCCTGGGGTCATTCCCACAGGTTCTCAGGGTTTAAGAGCAACAAAAGGGCAAGACTCAATGTAAAATCTTTTCAATTCTCTCCTTGTATCATCTCTGCTACTATCTCAAAGGCTGAAGCAACCGTAAGGTCTGCCTTCAACAGGTAGAAGAAGACTCCTCCTGCTAATGAAAGGTGCTCCGGAGTCTCATAGAAGGCATGGGCACAGAGAGGGGAAGAATGTGTAGTAAATGCAATTGTGTTTTATGCTGTGGTAAAGGGTTTCCTGGGTACAATGGAGTACAGAGCAAGAAGTGGACTCATCTACCAGGAGAAGATTCAGGGAAGACTACAACCAGGAAGTGATGCCTGAACCAAGTTGGGAATATGACTGAATAATTAAGGGGTGAAAAAAGGCCAAGCATCCAGGAAGCCCCAGGTATTTTCCAGAGGCTTCAGTAAAAGGGGAGGGATGGCTTGATGACAAAAGTCTGAGGAAACAGGCTGAAAACACTGGGGCATTTGTTACATTTGTGAAGAGGCACGGATTATCTTTTGTTCTATTGTTTCCCTACCATTCCTGCCTCTTCTGTCCTTTGGGGTCACACAACACAAGCCCCTACCATCCCCATGTTGAAACTTTTATTTTCCTTGGAGAAGTCTGCTCCTTCCTCATCACCACCCCAACCTTCTTAATTTCTTCCTCAAATGGTCTCCCCATTGGCTGGTTTCTCTTCTAAATGGCCTCCTAAACAAAAGCAGAGTCTGTCATGGGCTTTCCCCAAGTCAACTCCCAAACTTCCCATTCTGGCTGGCCACAAAACTCCTGAGTCTTAGGGCTTTTTGGTGAAGTCATAAGCCTAATCTGTTCCAGTGGGGTCAGTTTTCTTCACCTTCACGCTTCACCAGGGAGAGTAGACCAGCAGACGGGAAGGGAGAGAACATCTCCTAGTCAGAGAGCAGAGCCTGTGTGAAGACTCAGAGGCTAAGGAGACCTAAGAGGGGCTCAGAGTGGACATTTTATAACCAGAGCTGGAGAGACATGATTCCAACAGAGTCAAATGAGAGGACTGGGAGAAAGCAGCTACCCGTGATACTGTTATCATTCCCTGTGCTCTCTTTACCCACTAAGGGATAGTAACCCCTTACACGGCACGGAAAAGTTTCAATTCATTTTTAGTATCTAATCTCCTTCTTCCCACATTGGCACTAGCACTTCTCAAGCGCCTACCTGACAGTTTCATGTTTTTCTGGTTGCCGTGTTTAGCTTCAAACTGGGCCCATGGAACTCAGCAGTGTCAGCAATGATGTCACACAGGATTACGGAAGCCTTGGTGCTAACTCAGATCTCAGCTGCTTTTTGAAAAGGGTGCCGACCTCAGGTCTCGTGGGAGAGAAACCATAGCTACTGAATCAAGGAAATTCAGGAGCAAGCCAGAGTCCCCAGGTTATCAAAGGTTCCTGATGGGAGAAGGGATAAAGGTCCTTCACACCATTATGTTTGGACATCTTCACCCAAGCAGGATGAAACAGTGACACACGAGGAAAAGGCCTTTCTCTAAGACTCTAGATAAAGGTGAGGAAAAGTTGTCCCAGATTGCTGAGTGCTACAGAACAAAAGGTCTGACTTCCACCAGAAAAGAGAGCCATGGTAGGACAAGATGAAGGATTTGGAACGAATGGATAAGGTCACAAGGAAGATTCTTCTGAGAAAGCATTTTCTATCATTTAGTAGACAATTAACCAAAGTTTATTTTGTCGATAAGAAATGTAGGAATAAATGAGGGATGAAACGAAAGAATTCAATTGTAAGTTTGAGAGCTTTCCAGAATAGCTGCAGACAAGGCACTCTTTTGTTCTGGATCTGAACATGGTGGAAAGGAAGGAAGCCAGTGGGCAACTGGGGCAGAGAGTATAGGATGATGGAAAGGGTGGGTAGCAAGAAGCCTACTTAATTATTATATTTTCTAATGAGATGGAATTAATATACCATGTGAAGAACTAAGGAAATTTCTCAGGAGGTTCTGGGAGTGGTAGGTTGACGAGCCCAGAACCCACATCATTGAGGGCAGAAGAAGGGCTGTAGACTCCTCCCTAGATCCAGAAACTCCCCTTCCCCTCCTGTGTCTCCTGCCCACCTCCCTCAAGAGCCTAACAACCCCTAACCACAAACATGGCTACAGGATAGAATTTTTTATTTTCCTACTTTTCTTAACCTGAGCTTCATCTAGGATCAGTCATTTATCACTCTTTTCAGGCCAGTTTTGTTGCCCTTCCCACTACTATTACCTCTGCTGTCCTCCTCCACCCAGTGCTGCCCTCCACTGGCCCTGCTTCCTGCTGCTTCCTGCTTTTCTGACTGGCCTCTAATACCCTTTGAGAGATCCCCCACCCCATCTTCTGTCTGTCACTGGAGCTTACACTCCCCTCCCAAACTCCTTCTCTTTCTTCCTTAACTCGCCAATCTTTCCCTCAAACTCAGAAAAATACTGACCCTTATGCTGACATATACAAGCCCCGCCCCCCCCACAGGAGGCATGGTTGTGATTCAGCTACTAAGGTTTGTGCCATCAGACTCTCAAATGTGGACATCTGTTTCTGCCTCACCCTGAAGGACATGGTAATGGGCTTCTGTTCAGAGAAAGGCAATTTTAATCTCCTGGTGTAGGCTAGTTAAGGGTACGAGAAGAAGTTTTAAATTACACAGAAAAGTACAAATTACGCTGTCTCCTTAAGTATAATTCCTTCTATGAAAATCCTTCCCTTAAAAGGAGGAAGAAAACAAGTTACAAAGAGGAGACCGATTCTCCTGTTTCAATGTTTACACTCTAAATTTACTAAAAAAAATAACTTTCATAGAAAACAGCTTTTAGAGAAACCATGTATTATCATGAAGGTGTAGAGGATGAGGTAATTTCCATATTCCACAGGAGCAAATTCACTTCCGTCCAACAAATGCAAAAAAAAAAATTTTTTTTTAATGTGGTGATCCTCTGTTTATATTATAAACTATCACTGGATAAACGTTTGGCTGCGAACTAAAAGGTTTGGCAGTTGGAATCCACGAGCTGCTCCTTGGAAACCCTATGGGGAGTTCTACTCTGTCCTACAGGGTTGCTATGAATTGGAATCTACTAAAAGAAAACTGGGAGTTTTTTTTTTTAAATCAACGTATTATAATTTTTTGAAAAACGATAGACTTTTGCTATAAGGTAGTACCATCACTGAAATTTTCTGGAGGAGACTTTATTGCCCAGAGTAAATTCCCTAAAGTATGGTCGGTGCCTGGGGAAGAAGAAAGAAACCATGGGGACTGTGGAGGTGGAGGATGGTGGTGATGGAGAGGCCTCCAGGGATCCCTGAGACCAGAGACTTAGGTCACAGTTGAGACACCAGAGCCCAGAGGGCTCATGTAAATTAACTCTCCACTATTGCAAGCCTCAACCCAAGAGGAAAGTGTCACTCAGGGTAGAACATGAGAACAAAAAGCCCAGGTTCCAAGCCCAGGAAGATTCCCCAAGTATCAGCAAGGCCTTTTTCATCAGCTTCCACTAGGCAGAATTCCCACTCATCAAATTACTCCAGAGATCCATAGGTCAAGTATGAGTATTTAACCCAAGTGTGTAAGGTCAAGGGGTTAGCCATGGTCTGGCAGACCAGACCAAAACATCTCACACCCCTGTTGGCAAAAGGCCCTTGGTCTTGAGGCTGAGTTTTTGAAGAAAGTGAGTGCCATCATGTCTGCCCTCAGTCTAACCAACACTGAGTTCCTGGTCAGCATCCTGGAGTCCTGGCAAGAAGAGCCAGGCACCTCCAGGAGCATCTGGAGCAGGAGACAGGGGCTGAAGAGGCTACCACACCTACTGCTGATGCTACACATGTGGGAGACCTGGCTGCAGACGGTGCAGGCATGGCCTCAAGGTCAAAGGAGAAAGCACCTGAAGACGTGCTAGGACTCTTAGACTGAGAGAAGCAGGATGTCTGGACTGCAAAATATGCACCCTTCAGGGAAGAACTTCATTCAGGCTTCTTAAACCCACTTCACCTGGAAGATCCACTCTTTTAGCCTTGTGCCCCTTCCACGCCCCCTCTACTACATGGAGAGATCCAGCCCTAGAGCACCAGGGTGGAAGAAGCCCTAGGATATCTGTCCAAAGACATGAGGTCCACTCAAAAGCTCCCCCCACCAAGGAGAGAAGAGGACAAGACTCACCTGCAGATGAGGTCTCAGGGCCCTGAGAATGAGCACAATGTTTGTAAGGAAAGAGAAATGGGATTTCAGTGGGACATGGAAGTCTGAGAAAGAGCCTCTGCAAAGATAGCTCTAAGGGAGGTGTGATTGTGAAGGTGGGCTGGTCACTGAGTTCTTTGTAGTACAAGGTACCAGACAGAAGCCAGACTCTGGGGGGAACCTGCGTGCTGGTGAGCAGTGGGCTTAAAACCCTAAACCAATGAGAATCGAATCCCTTCCCAGCAGCTTCTGCACAGATCAGTGATGTTTGCTTGGTCTTTCTCTTTTCTGTGGTCTAACCTGATCTGTTCTGAGATCAGAGAATTGGAATAGAAAAGCCTGACTGAGATGAAACGAGCAAAGAGAAGACAAGGCCTCCTAAATCTGGTGAAGACAGAACACAGATAACCAAAGGTGAGGATGGGAAGAAACAGATTGAGTTCCAAGTCCCATCCACAGTATCCCAGGGCCTGGGAATCCCTGGAAGTGCCAGAGGTGTGTACTCCCTGGGAGATGCGACCCCAAGTGTCAGAGGAAGCCCTATGGAGCAAGGAAGGGAGGGCAGGGTCTCTAGGATGGGCACTTCCATACAGGCTGCCCATGTCAATTTCTCAGAGTGACCGTGACAGATCCTGAGTAGGACAGTTTGAGGCAAAGGAAAGTAAGTTTTCTGAAGACGGGTGAATTCCACCTTCTCCTGACAATGAAACAGAAATCCCGTCCTGCTCAGAGGTACTGTGTAGGAGGGATTGTGAATTCCCATCCTGCACAGAGGTTGGCTGGGAAGTTCAACTGTCTAAAGACAATGTGGCCAAAGTCTTCTTTATCTTTCAAAGATATATCTTTAACTTCCTGCAAATTCAATCCTGGAAAAAAGCCTAGAATATACAAGCGTGGGTTTTTCAGGAGAACAAGGGGAGAAGGTGATAGTGGCATATCAGAGAAGGAGAACAATAGTCTAATGGTCCCCGTGTTACTTAATGAATCACACATGGTGTCCAGCATTCTTCCTTACCTGTAGACATGTACATGCAGTAGATGTTTGAGCAGTGACTGAATTAATCCTCACAGAATTGTTTTTGGCCATTTCCAGGCATAGAGGCCAGAAGAAGTCATTAGTTACAAGAGCAAGCAATAATTCGCTGGTCTGAATTTTGTTCAGTTTCTGTGTTTGCCCTTCATAGATGGATAAAAGTCTCTGAATCTGGCATTGAAGACAGTGTTTTCTCTATTGTTATGGATTGAATAGTGTCCCCCAAAATGTGTGTCAACCTGGCCAGACCATGATTCCCAGTATTGTGTGGCTGTCCTGCATTTTGTGATCTGATGTGATTACTTATGGGTTGTAAATTCTAACCTCTGTGATGTTAATGAGGCGGGATTAGAGGCAGTTAGGTTAATGAGGGAGGACACAATCTACAGGATTAGGGTGAGTCTTGAGTCAGTCTCTTTTGACATACAAAGAGAAAAGTAAGCAGAAATGAGAGGGACCTCATACCACCAAGGAAGAAGTGCCTGGAGTGGAGCACGTCTTTTTGACCCAGCGTCCACGCGCTGAGAATTTCCTAGGCCAGGGGAAGATAGATGACAAGGACCTTCCCCCAGAGCCACAAAGACAGAAAGCTTTCTCCTAGAGCTGGTGCCCTGACTTCAAACTTCTTGCTTCTTAAACTGTGAGAGAATAAGTTTCTGTTTGTTAAAGCCATCCACTTGTGGTATCTTTGCTATAGCCACACTAAACTAGATAACTAAAAAACACATTTATAAAATAGTCAAAAAAAAAAAGTTTCAAATACACACACATACACGTATGATGTTACTAAACTTTAAAAGGTTTTACATTCTTATAACACATTTAACAATAGAGATTTGTATACAGAAGTTATAATAAGAGCCATCCCCACATAAGTATATTGTACCTGCTCCCCCAAAGTGTCCAGTGTCCAAAGATACATATGTATCCTTTTACATACTTCTTTTTGCCAGGACACACGTAAGGACATTCATTTGTTTGTTTTTATGGAAATTAGGTCACACTCTACCCATGTTTTTCTCTGAATCACTCTTCACTTGACAATTTCTCATGGTTCCTCTAAATCAGCAGACATGGAAGAAGCACTCTTTTTGGTTCTTCTCATTTTTAACTCCCACCACTCTTCTGTCAGTTTGTTGTACTGTGGTGGCTTGCATGTTGCTGTGATGTTGGAAGCTATGCCACCGGTATTTCAAATACCACCAGGTTCACCCATGGTAGACAGCTTTGAGTGGAGCTCTGGTTTTAGACAGACTAGGAAAAAGGACCTAGTGATCTATTTCTAAAAAAAACTGGCCAGTGAAATCTTACGAATAGTACTGGAACACTGTCTGGCTGAATGACAGAGGATAACCCCTTAGGTTGGAAGGCACTCAAAATACGAGTGGGGAAGAGCTACCTCCTCAAAGTAGATCCCACTTTAATGACATTTGCTGATGGGGCACAACTCAAAATGAGAAGAAACTGACGCAAAAATCCATTAATACTCAGAGTGTGGAATGAAGGAATTATGAATCTGGGGAAATTGGAAGTCATCAAAAATGAAATGGAATGCATAAAAGGTCAATAATCCTAGGCATTAGTGAGCTGAAATAGCTTGGTTTTGGACATTTTAAACTAGACAATGGTATGTTCTACTATGCCAGGATTGAGATACTGTAGAGAACGGCATCATATTCATCGCTACAAAGAACATTTCAAGATCTGTTCTGAAGTACAACACTACGAGCAATAGGATAATATCCACAGGCCTACCAGGACGACCAGTTAATAAGACTATTATTCAAATTTACACACAAATCATGAATGTGAAAGATGAACAAGTTGAAGGTTTTTACCAAGTTCTGCAGTTTGAAACTGATCAAACATGATGCATTGATCAATCAAGATGTACTGATAATTACGTAATTGGAATGCGAAGTTGAAAACAAAGCAGACAAATCAGTAGTTGGAAAATAAGGTATTGATGATAGAAATGACACTGAAGCTTACATGATAGAATTTGGCAAGACCAATGACTTATTCATTGCACATACCTTTCATCAGGAGCATAAACGGTGACTATACTCGTGCACCATTCCAGGCAGAATAGACAGGAATCAAATTTGTGGAAGGTGATGATGGAGAAGGTCAATATCATGAGTCAGAATCTGGCCAGGGGCTGACTGCAGAACAGATGATCAGCTGCTCATATTCACGTTCAAGTTGAAGCTGAAGAAAATTAAAACAAGTCCATGAGTCAAAGTATGCCCTTGAGTATATCAAACCTGAATTTAGAGACCATCTCAAGAGTAGATTTGATGCACTGCACACTAATGATCGAAGACCAGATTAGTTGTGGGATGATAGCAAGGACATCATATATGAAAAAAAACAAAAAGTCATTAGAAAGACAGGAAAGAAAGAGAAGACCAAAGAGGATGTCACAAGAGACTCTGAATCTTGCTCTTGAATGTACAGTAGCTAAAGAGAATGGAAGGAATAATAAAGTAAAAGAGCTCAATAGAATAATTGAAAGGGAAGCTGGAGAAGACAAAGTATGATAATAATAATGTGAACAGATCTGGAGTTAGAAAACCAAAAGGGAAGAAAACACCTGGCATTTCTCAAGCTGAAAGAACTGAAGGAAATATTCAAGCCTCTAGGTGCAATACTCAAGGATTCTATGGGCAAAATATTGAACAACACAGGAAACATCAAAAGAAGACGGAAGGAATACACAGACTCAATACACCAAAAAGAACTGGTCAACGTTCAACCATTTCAGGAGGTAGCAGATGATCAAGAGCTGATGGTACAGAAGGAAGAACTCCAAGCTGCACTGAAGGCATTGGCAAAAAACATGGCTCCAGGAATTGATAGAGTACCAAATGAGATGTTTCAACACATGGGTGCAGTGCTGGAGGCGCTCACTTGTCTATTTCAATATATTTGGAAGACAGCTACCTGACCAAATGACTGGAAGAGAGGTGCTCCAACGCAATGCGGAAATTATCGAGCAATGCCATTAACATCACATGCAAGAAAAATTTTGCTGAATATAATTAAAAACAGTTGCAGAAGTACACAGACAGGGAACTACCAAAAATTCAAGCTGGATTCAGAGGAAGACATGGAACATGGGATATCATTTCTGATGTCTGATGGATCTTGGCTGAAAGGAGAGAATATCAGTAAGATGTTTACCTATTTTTGTTTACTATACAAGCACACTCAATGTGTGGCTCATGACAAATTATGGATAGCTTAGCAAAGAATGGGAATTCCAGAACACTTAACTGTATTCATGCGGAATATGTACTTTTTTTTTTTATGTACATAGACCAAGAGGCAGTCATTTGAGTAGAACAAGGGGATGCTGTGTGGTTTAAAATCAGGAAGTTGTGTGTCATGGTGGTATCCTTTCACCATACTTACTCAATCTGTATGCTGAGCAAACATTCTGAGAAGCTGGTCTCGAAGAACAAGAACATGGCATCAGTTTTGGAGAAAGATTCACTAACAACCTATGATATGCAGCTGATACGACCTTGCTTGCTGAAAGTAAAGAGGACTTGAAGCAGTTACTGATGAACAGCAACCACTACAGCCTTCAGTATGGATTACACCTCAACATAAAGAAAACAAAAATTCTCACAACTGGACCAGTAAGGAACACCATGATAAAAAGAGAAAATACTGAAGTCATCAAGCATTTCATTTAACTTGAATCCATAATCAATGCCCACAGAAGCAGCAGTCAAGAATTCAAACAATGTATTGCATTGGGCAAATCTATTGCAAAAGACCTCCTTGAAGTGTTGTGAAGGAAAGATGTCACTTTGAGGACTAAGGTGTGCCTGAGCAAAGCCATGATATTTTCTATCACCTCACATGCTTGAGCAAGTTAGACAATGAATACGGAAAACCAAAGAACTGATTCATTTAAAATATGGTGTTGGCAAAGAATACTGAATATACCATGGACTGCCAGAAGAATAAACAAAACCATCTTGAAAGAAGTACACCAAGAATGCACCTTAGAAGCAAGGATGGCGAGCTTCGTCTCATGTGCCTTGGACATATTTTCAGGAGGGACCTGTCCCGGGAGAGGCTCATCATGCTTGGAAAAGCTGAAGGTCAGAAAAAAAGAGGAAGGCGCTGAACAACACGAACTGACACAATGGCTGCAAGAATGGGCTCAAACATAGCAATGATTGTGAGGATGGTTCAGGATCAGGCAGTGTTTCATTCTGTTTTACACAGGATCGATGGCATCTAACAGCAACAACAACTAACATATGTATGTATGCATATGTGTGTGTGTGTGTGTATATACCCATTGCCGTCAAGTCGGTTCCAACTCATAGTGACCCTACAGGACAGAGTAGAACTGCCCCACAGAGTTCCCAAGGAGCGCCTGGTGGATTCGAACTGCTAACCTTTTGGTTAGCAGCTATAGCTATTAACCATTATGCGACTAGGGTTTCCATATATATGTATATATATACACACATACACACACATATATATACACACACTCATATATATGTGTGTATATATATATATATGTTCCCTTCACTAGTTTTGCACCTCTAGAGATCCCAGGCTAAGACATTTGGTACCTACAGTGATTGTAGAGGAACCAAATCTTAAGGATGAGTTTTCTGAATTGATTCTCAAGTCTAGCTAGTCTTAAAGGCACTGATGACTGTCTCCAGAAGTAAACAGGCTATTGCTAATCCATGGTGGGAGGTGACAATAGAAATACGCAAAATACTACTACCACTGGACCAAATATTTGTGAGAGACAAGGCTCTGCCTGATTACATATTTGATACTTTTCTATAATTTTGTCAGAATAAGAATAATAAGGAAGCTGCTTGGTTGGTCCTGCTTTTGGAGCCACACTGGTGAATGAAAGAAATGGGCTCAAAGCTCAAGCACCACATACAAGATCTGAAAGCTGCCACTTGTGCCCAGAAAGAAAACCATATTTCTTATAGTAACAAGGCTAATGCTGCCAAAAATAAACTCAGATTCTTATCATAAGAGTGACTGAATTAAAGCGCCAGTTGAATATCCAGCCTCAAATGGTGTCTGAAGTTAAAGTGAGGGCACTGATTGGGAAGAAATGGGATCCTGAAACTTGGGATGAGGACATATGGGCAGACAGTCAGGAAGCGGGGGACAATGAACCTCCAATTTCTGTTGAATCGCTCTTCCTAACAGAACCAGACCTCTTACTCCCATCTGAAGAGATTCTCTAACTTTGCCTGCTAAGGCACCCTTCCCAGTAAAACAATTATCCCTTCCACCTCCATCTGATGAGATTACCCCAGCTGTGCCTGAAGTGTCTTGTTTGAGTTATCTCCTGGGGTGGGGTCTGGGGCATTGCCTGGGGCATTACCTTAGGCAGATGCCTTATAAGACACGGCTGAACATCCCACTGCCACTGCCCATTTTTGCTTCTAGACCTATACCTAGACTTCAGTCCCAACAAGCCCCAAAAGGTGAACTATGAAGTGTGACCCAGGAGAAGGTATGCTAAACTCCAAAAGAACTACTTGATTTTTCTAATACATACATACATACAGAAACCTGGTGAACATGTGTGGGAATGGCTATTATGGGTGTGGGATAACGGTGCAAGCAACATAAAGGTGAATTAGTCTAAGTTTATTGATATAGGCCAAGGAAGCATAGATTCTTCATTCAGTGTTTCAGCTTGAGAGGTTAGAAAAGGATCTCATAGTTTATTTGGCTGGTTTACTGAAGCATGGATTAAGTGGTGGCCTACAATAAATCAAGTGGAAATGCAGATCTGCCATTGTATAATGTAGGAGAAGGTATCCAAAGGCTGAGGGAAATTGGCAGGTTAGAATGGATTTATTAGGCTGGACCCACAGACCCACACACGGAGTGCCCAGAGGGCTCTCTTTTTACCATAGCGGTGAGGTACAAATTTGTGCAGCAAGCCCCAGCATTATTGAAGACTTCTGTGGTTGCTATTTTATGTAAGTAAGAGTCCACAGTGAGAACTGCCCTAACTGAATTAAGACACCTAACTACAATGCAGCTGCCTGGACCCCGTGGTGGTAACAGCCAAGTGGTGGCACTCAATTAACAAAGACAAGGTGAGTGTGGTTACCATAACAGACAGTAGAGTCAAAGCAGTAATCAGAATAGTCTGCTTGCATGGATTTATGGCATTGGCTACTTAGTCATAGTGGCCCTGGGAGTGAAAGAGCTGGGAAATGTACATCTCCTGGTACCTAGTGTCTTAGATATCTAGTGCTCCTGTAACAGAAATACCACAAATGGATGACTTTAACAAAGAAAATTATTCCCTCACAGTCTTGGAGGCTCTATAAGTCCAAATTCAGGGTGCCAACTCCAGGGGAAGGCTTTTTCTGTCACTCCTAGGGGAAGGTCGTTGTCACCAATCTTCCCCTGGACAAGAAGGTTCTCAGCATAGGGATCCTAGGTCCAAAGGATGTACTGCTCCTGACACTACTTTCTTGGTGGTACTGAGGTCCCCCTGTCTCTCTGCTCTTTTCTCTTTTATATCTCAAAAGAGATTGACTTAAAACACAACTTAATCTTGTAGATTGAGCCCTGCCTCCTTAACATAACTGCTTCAAATCCTCGCTCATTAACATCACAGAGGTAGGATTTACAATACATTGGAAAATCACATCAGCTGACAAAATGGTGGATAATCGCACAATACTGGGAAGCATGGCCTAGTCAAGCTGATATATACATTTTGGGAAGACAGAATTTAATCCCTAACACCTAGTATGCAGCTATCAACCTGTTAATGCCTTTTTCTCCATACCTGTTTCGAAGTATCACCAGAAACAGTGTGCCTTCTCTCTGACCTAAGTGTATAAGGACCAAATAATGTAGAGGAATCTCTGTTATATTTTCTCCATCTTACCAATATTTGGCCTCATAGGCAGACCCAGGCACTTCATTGCACAGCAGAATGAGGAGATTAAAGCCCCAACATTCTTGCCAGTGGACCAGGAAGGTAGCTGCTCAGACATCAGACAGCCTCAGAGAGACAGAGACCAGGTGGCTCAAGAGAGGGATACCATAAAGTTGTTTTTCATACCCCCCCGACTCCCACAGTTGCATATGCTTTGCTCTGACCCTAAGAAGTAGATCAATCCTTTGAGAACTGCATTATGGGTTAGAACACCAACAAGGTCCCAAACTGAGTGACACTCCCATAGATTACATCCAAATATCACTGCAAAGTCTTCAAAATCTTAACTGACATCTGAGCCACAGCATCCAGAAGTTGGGAAAGAACTTGCAGCCTGAACATAACTGGGTCAAGTGATTCCTAAAACAAACAACATCGACATTTTCTGTAAGATTGAAGTAAGACATAGTCTTGGAATCATAGACAAAAACTTTAAAAAGCTACTTTAACCACGCTCAAAGAAGTAACAGGCACACCTTAGAAAAATAGAAAAATACATAGAAAACATTCACAAATGAAAATTTTAGACAGGAAAAATAGAGATAAAAAATTCACTTGATCAGCTCTACAGCAGAATGCTGTTGACAGACAAAAGGATCAATGAGATGAAAATAGTTCAATTGAAAATATCCAATCTGAAAACAGAGAGCAAATATTGAAAAAAAAAATGAACAGAGCCTCAAAAAAATCCAAAAATATCTAACATTTATTTATCGGAATTCCATAAGGAGTAGAGAAAATATGTGGTGTAGAAAAAAGTATTTGAAGAAATACTGGCTCAACACTTTCCCAATTTGTTGAAAGACATAAACTTACAGATTCAAGAAGCTATGCAAACTCCAGCAAGTTAAACTCACATAATTTTACCCCCAAATGCCTCACTGTCAATTGTGGAATAACAAGGACCAAGAAAATATCTTCAAAGAAGCTAGAGAGAAAACAACTCATCTCACACAGGAAAAACAATTGGAATGACTCTGTATTCATCATCAGAAGCCATGGAGGCCAAAAAGCTGTGAAAACAACATTTTTTCAACACTGAAAGAAAAGAAACATTAACCCAGTGTTCTATAGGCTGTTATTTCCTTCACGAGTAAAGGAAAAATATTGACATTCTCAGGTGAAAGACGATTAAGAGAATTCATCGCCACCAGACTTGTTCTAAATGAAACACTAAAGGAAGTTGTTCAGGTGGCAGGCTTGGAATTTCAGGAATTATGGAAAGCAACACAGTGGAAAGTATCTTCTGAAGTTCGCCCTTCAGCCAAAGATTAGACAGGTCTATAAAACAAACAACAACACACGTGAAGAAACTGTTTCTTAGTTCAATCATGTGTATGAGACCAAATGTGCAAAACCTGCCCAAAAGCACAGAAAAGAGGGCAGGATGGAACAGGAATCATGGCAGATGGAAACGGGGAACTGGAGCATAGGAGAGTGTTGACACATGATGAGGATTGCAACCAATGTCAAAAACAATTGTGTATAAATGGTTGAACAAGAAAGTAATTTGCTCTGTAAAGTTTCAAATAAAGCACAATAAAAAAAAAAAAAAGTGGTAGGTATCTGGGTAAACATATTATGCCAACCCTGCTGTCACTGCACAACATGGCGGAGGACTCCCCTCTTTGGAAAGACTTGCTAGCCTATTGGAAACACTTTGGAATATACTCTTGGTGGCAAATTAGTATTAAAGAATGGCATTAATTTTGAAAATATGAGATGTCTGTACTCATGTCTGGTGAATAAACTAGATAATAACATTTTCAGAGCTAAATGAGATGTTCTAACAGAAAAATAGGCCTGAATTCCCACGTGGGCCATGAGCCTAATCTGAAGGCCTTTCCCACAGAGGCATTTCAGGCACCTCTAGAGCAGCAGGAGCACTGGGGAATGCATGTATCAACCTCCCCCAGGGCCTTCTCTGAGGGGTAAGTACCTGCTTTAGTACTAAGCGTTCATAAATAGTCATTCTGCATAAGGTCTTCAGGTTCAAGTCTGTAATCCAGCTGGGATTCTGTGTGTGCTGCATCTCTGCATCAAAAGAACATGCTTCTAGAAGCAGAATGCCAGGAGAGAGGCGGTTGGGCAGTTGGGGGTGGAGGGTGCTGCACAGACAGGGGTGCCCGAGGGAGGCACAATATAGTCATTCTGCAGCAGGTCTAGTCATTCTGCATAAGAATTAGAATGCTTCTGTCAATGCACAATAGTTTACATGCAGAACATAAACAAAGTTACTGAAGGACAAAGTTGAATAGTAAACCAAGCCACTCCCTGTCAGTCCTTACCTGAGAGGGTCTTCATCAGGACTTCCGGGGATGGAGAAGGACACAGAAAACGCTGATTTATTTTACCTCTTCCTTCCTCAAGAAACAGGAACTGGTGTTAAGATGTCAGGTGTCAAGCCCCAAACTCCTCTTCTGGTCTGTATCTAAGGTGTATAATAAAACTGGGAATGAGGCAATCAGCCGTGAGCAGACAGACCCAGAGTATTCCCAGTGCCCCACATCTTTGAGCTCCAGTGAGATCCTGTTCTTAGTCACTACATTAGCAGAGGAGCTGAAAGACTGAAATTCCTTATTTTCAGGCAACTTGGGCTTCAAGCAGGCACTTATTGCTAAAGTCGTATTTCTCTGTGTTAATTTATGATCCTTAACTCAAATCCGGAGTTCGGAGCTGATTTTGATAACTCCTCCTTAGTCTGTGTAGACAAGAGTCTGCTCACAGTCAGGGAAGACAGTGGAGGAAACAAAGTCCCTAGCCCAGAGGAGGGACTGCTCCCCAAATTGGGGCAATGCCCCTGGGGAGCACTGGCGAGGTGCACTGTCCCCTCTGTGGCTTTGTGTTCTGCTCCTGGAATTGCACCCTGGGGGCCTCCATATGCAGACCCATAGTCCGTGGGTGGCCACAACTCCCGCCCTTCAGGGTCATAGGCACCTTGCGATATGCTTCCTGCCCTCCTTCTGAGCATAAGCGCTGAGATCACGCATGGCAGAACCAGTTCCGAGGTCCAGACCCTAGGCCTTGCCCTCCTTGGCCTTAGGCTTCCCCTAGTCCTGGGGGAACCCGCAAGCCTGGCGGGTGCGAGGTTAGCACCGGGCTCGGAGGGCTTGGGCCTGTCTCAAAAGGCTCAGGGCGCACGCAGGTTCCGCCTCCTTGGAGCCTGCGGGCTTGCGGCCGGCAGCCGGGCCATCTCCTGCCTCCCTCGGCCGCCCTCTCTGAGCAGCAGCTCCCCTCCCCCCACCCCACCAACAGCCCAACAGTCGCACTGCCTGCTTTCTGCTTCTAGAAGCCTGTTCTTTTGGATTACAGACTTGAACCTGAAACGCACAACTTTAAAACTACTAGATGGGGTGGCGGGGCGGGGGGGGTTGGGTGGCAGTGAAAAAAGGAAAAAAAATTAAGAAAAGAACAATTACAAAAAAAGTCTTAGAAGACTATCCTCACATTATGGACTCAAGAAGGCTGCGGATACACAACTGCATAGATAGCATACTGTTGTCTCTTTCTTTGCAAATAAGTCTTAAATGAGGGAATTTGGTACCGGGAATAGTTGTAGAGCCTGACTTTGGGGAAATCTGGGATTGATGAATTGGCTTGCATGAGGCTATAAGCCCTGATAGTCAATATTTAAAGATGAGATTTGAGCAACCTAGAACATGCATCAGAATTTCTTCTAAGTAAATTAGCACCAGAAGATGCCTTTAACCACCTAAATAAAATGGGTCAGTAGTTCAAGATCTCCCTACAAAGAAAATGGCAGACCTAGATCATTTCCAGTCAGGTTCCAGCAAACATGCAAGAAACAGTCATTTTAATCTTGTACATAGTCAACAGAAATTAGAAAACCATGAGATACTCCACTAACTTGACCCTTAAGGCTAGTTTAAAAATGATAGCAAATTAGAGAAGGAAGGTAGGAGAAGAGTTAGAGGACAAGCACACTCAGTAACTAAGATGCAAAACCCTACGTAAGATGCTAGCAAAGGAAATCCAGCAAAGTATAAACCATGTAACATGCCATGATCAAGGCGGTTTATTGCAGGCATACAAATTTGAGTGAACATTAAAGATTTAGTAATTTCATTCACCACATGCATAGGTGAAAGAAGAGAAGACATATGCTCACCTCAAGAGATGGGGGCAAAGCAGGTTGATAAAATCCAATCACACGGAGAGATAAGGGCTAGGAGCAAACATGGAACAGAAAAGGAGTTCCCGAACGTGGAAAACTACAACTAGCATGATAGTTCATGGTGACGTGTGGGACATTCTCTTTAAAATTAATAAACAATAAAATAAGGATGCTTCTATCATTATTTTTATTAAACATTTAACACTGGAAGTACAAAAAGAGAAAAAGTATAACTGCTATTCATAGATTATAGGACTGTCTCCATTGAAAACCGTAGAAAACACTGGAATTAATAGTAATCATAAATAAAAAAATAAATTGAAATTTCAATGCATCAGCATCAAGCGGACTCGGTCATAGCTCTTAGGTGAAAACAAAGGACACTGATAGGGAAAGAGCAGGTTCAGGTGGGCTAGACCAAGGAGGGAAGAAAATTATTCTGCACTGGGCTGAACTTACAAGCACGGGTATGTGTGTTAGTTACCTAGTCCCTCCATAACAAAAAATAACACAACTGGATGGCTTTAAAGAACAGAAATTTATTTGTTCATAGTTCAGTAGGTAGTAGTTCAAATTCAGGGCATGACTGTAGTGGGAAGTCCTTCCTTGTCTACCTCAGCTTCTAGTAGACGCCAGAAATCATTTGTGTTCCTGGCCTTGTGGACGCATCTGTCTTCTTTGTCTGTCTTCCTCTTTGCCTGTTTGTGCCTGTGTGTATTCTGCTCCTTTTATAACTAAGAAGAGTAAGGCTTAGGACCCACCCTACATTGGTATGACCTCATTCACATAATAAAAGGAGGCCCCCTATTTCCAAACAAGGTCAGATTTACAGGTAAAGGGGTTAGGATTTCCACATACATTTTGGAGGGACACAATTCAATCCCTAACAGTCGACTTACCAGATATTCTGGATTGAGAGTACTCGCATGAACAGCTGAGAGTGGTTCCAATTCTTTGCTACATTCGTTGGCTGAAACTTGTCTCAATGGTCACCCATAGGAATGCTGGAGCAATTTATGGTGTAGGACCTAGCCAACCATTCCTAATCACGTCCATTGTGTGGAAAAACACACACTCCCATCACCGAAGCCTTGAGAAATTCATCGATAAGAAGAGAATGGTGGTTGGAACCAAGAATTGTTTCATAGCCTAGATAACATGGTGCAGCTGTTAGATATCCACATGGAGATGTCCGGTAATAAAACTTCACCCCACACGGAGATGTCAAGAATAATACCAACAGCTAATGTTCATTGAGTACCTACACTGGTGCCAGGCACTCCTGTGCTTTTCCTTTCATGTTTGCTTTTCATGATGGCCATATGAGGAATGTATCATTTTAATGCATAAAGAGGTCAATACAGAGAGTTAGGCTGACATTTGAATATATGAGTCTGGACCCAGGAGGAGTTTGAATGGATGGAGGTATAAACCTCACGTCCTTAGCTACAAATAGACAGCAGTAAACTCACTGAGGCATCCTAGAGGGAGGGTGTCAGTAGAGAGAGGAGCAGGCACCAAGCCCAAGGGTACTCGGGTATCTAGAAGCCTGCCAGGTGAACAGCAGCCAACAAGCCTCTCTGAAGTCCAGTGTGGTTCCTGGAGGGTTGTCTGTCCTTGCTCTCAGCTGCATTTCCCCAGTGCTCCTCCCCCCTGCACTGGGTTGTCCCCTTCATGACGACAGGGACAGTGTGTACCTTTCACCACTGTATCTGCATAACACAGACTACTTCTGGCCCATGGAGTATACTGACTGAATGAAAAATAAACAAAGGATAAGGACGTAAAATCCTTCGTAGTTGATACCTTGGGATACATTAAGGGGCTTCATGAGTAAGAGGGAGAAAAACTGATCAGGGCTGCTTCTGAGACCATCTCTTAGGCGTAAAGAGTGTTAAACAATAATTAAACAAAGAGATTTAGTGGCAGAGATGTATGTTAAAAAGATGTAAGTATAGGTTGAAGATTACTAGAAACATGCCCATTTATTATTGCAACTATAGTCAAATCGTTAAAAAACATATACTACATGCACACAGAATATTATAAAGTAATTTAATGCCCTCATTAAAAAAAAAAACAAAAAAAATTTATCATGAGAAAAGACTAATGTTGAATGAAAATATCAGGATATAATATCTGTGTTAATATATATAAATGTGTGTGCTAATACACACATAAAACCAGTTGCCACTGAGTCAGTTCTGATCCATGAGGACACCAGTGTGCCACAGTAGAACTGTACTCCATAGGGGTTTCAGTGGCTGGGTTTTCGGAAGTAGACTGCCAGACCTCTCTTTCATAGCAATTCTGGGTGGACCTGAACTCCAACTTTCTGTCAGCAGCTCAAGATATTAACCATTTGCATCAACCAGAGACTCTAATACACATACACGCCAATATAAGTAAGATAATAGACATATCGGAATGTTAATAATTTATTCTATGCATTACGTATGTTTTCTTGTTATTTATTGCATACTTTCCCATTGCTTCCAAGTTTTTGAGGAATAGAATGTACTTCTGGAAAAATTCATGAGAAATTTTTAAGTAATGAAATAATTAACAGAAACAGAATGAGTAAATCTGTGGCAAGGCAGCCCAGGAACCCAAGATTACAGTAACACTGGTATGAAAGGCAGAATTGTGGAGTCCTGAAGCTCAGTGGTCCCATGCATCCATCAGGAAAGAGCAAAGAGCAAATAAACAAGGAGAAAATACAGTGAGCCAGAGGAGTGGGAGCCCTCCGTTGTGGGCACAGTTTCCTCGTGAAACTTTAGATGGACACAATGGGTGGGATTATCCACTTCCATCATACAAACATTTTTATTACCCTTGATTTTAATGGAACTATGTTATAAAAACACATGATGAAATAAAGTATAATAAAAGAATAAATCTTATCAGTGGACTACTATCATTTTCCCCGGCCACTGAGGAGGGCGGGAGACACACACGGGAAAAGATGGAGCAGTGTGAAAACTCATGCTAAGTGGGGAGGAGAGTGTTTCTGAGACAGGCCTTAGCTGCTACCACCTAGGGAAGTAGGCAGCCGTGCACAACCAACTGGAAGAAATGGCACATTATTTCTGAGACCTACTCCAGCTCATAACAAATTATGGATAACATGGGGAAGAATGAGATTTCCAGGACACTTAATTGTTTTCATGAGAAACTTGTACATAGAAAAAGAGGCAGTCATCTAAACAGAACAAGGAATACTGCATGGTTTAAAGTCAAGAAAGGTGTGCATCAGTGTTGTATCCTTTCGCCATACCTATTCAACCTGTATGCTGAGCAAATAATCCGAGAGGCTGGACTGTCTGAAGAAGAATAAGGCGTCAGGATTGGAGGAAGACTCATTAATAACCTGAGATATGCAGATGATACAATCTTGCTTGCTGAAAGTGAAGAGGCCTTAAAGCATTTACTGATGAAGATCAAAGACTACAGACCAAGAGCCTAACAACTGGACCAATAAGCAACATCATGATAACGGAGAAAATGTTGACATCATTAAGGGCTTCATTTTACTTGGATCCACAATAAACACCCACGGAAGCAGCAGTCAAGAAATCAAACGACACATTGCATTGGGCAAATCTGCTGCCAGAGACCTCTTTAAAGTGTTCCAAAGCACAGATGTCACCTTGAAAACTAATGTGCGCCTGACTCAAGCCATGGTGTTTTCAGTCACCTCATACGCACATGAAAGGTGGGCAATGAATAAGGAAGACAAAAGAAAAATTGAAGCCATTGAATTACGGTGTTGGCAAAGAATATTGAATATACCACGGACTGCCAAAAGAATGAACAAATCTGCCTTAAAAGAAGTACAGCCAGAATATTCCTTAGAAGCAAGAATGGCGAGGCTTCATCTCACATATTTTGGACATGTTGTCAGGAGAGATCAGTCCCTGGAGAAGCACGTCACGCTTGGTGACAAGTGGCCACAACAATTGGCTCAAACATAACAACGACTGTGAAGGTGACGATAGGTAGTTTAATATACATTTTGACCCATATGAATTAAAATTTAAACAATTATTTCATACCTTTTCATAGCGGTTTTAGAATATACAATTAAAATAAATGTAAACAACTATTAGAAAAAAATCTCTGAAAATAAAATTTAAGAAACTGCTCCATACCCCAAATCTAAATGGCTTGATATAAAGCACTGGTCTTTGTAATTCACAAAAAACAGGTACCAATTCCTGAACAAGAACTGAAGTGACAGGAGAAACTCCCCATGCTGTTAGAGCCCTGAGTATGGGCCCTAATCCAATGATCTGTCTTCATTAATTCCTTTTCATTTCATCTCTGTGAAAGAGGGAAGGGAGAAGGTGAGAGAGGGTTACATGTGCCTATTCTGTTCTTTAGCATCTAGTTCAGTGCCAGGAACAAGTATTCATAAGAGTCTAAAAATCATTAAAATACAAATAAGGAGGAAAACCTCCTAGTATATATATGTATTAGGCGGCACAAAGAGTTAAGTGCTCAGATACTAACTGAAAGGTTGGCAGTTTAAATCCACTCAGTTGCCTTGGAAGAAAGGCCTGGCAATCTCCCTCCAAATGCTCACAGCTATTAAAAACCGTATGGAGGGCAGTCCTACTCTGAAAACTCACGGGGTCGTCATGAGTGAAAATCTCCTCAACGGCAACTGGATTGGTAATCTATATATGGCATAGATGTTGGGAAAATTAGTTTCTGAACATATACACAGCATTGAGAATACACTGTACATTAGTATTATGTGCCAAAACCCACTGTCATCAAGTCGATTCTAACTCATAGTGACCCCAAAGGACAGAGTAAAACTACCCCATAGGGTTTCCAAGGCTGTAAGTCTTCACTGAAGCAGACTGCCACATCTGTCTCCTACAGAGAGGCTCGTGGGTTTGAAACACTGACCTTTCAGTTAGCAGCCAAGTTCTTTAACCACACAGCCACTAGGGTTCACTGCTGTCATGTACAGTGATTACATAAAGCAAATTCTGAAACAAACTGCCTGGGTTTAAATCCTAACTCAATTTATCAGCTGGGTGATCTGGGCACGTTACTTTACCTCTCACTGCCTCAGTTTCCCATTTCTAAAACGGATCTTATGCAAAAGGTTGTTACGCAGGTTAAATAAAACACACAAGGCACTTAGAAAAAGGCCTTACACACAGAATGAACACAATAAATGTTAGTTTTCATAATAAGGGAATACAAACAAACGGCTAGGTTGAAGGAACTTCCACTGAGAAAGAGTTGAGTTCTGAAATTCATGTGTAAAGTCATTTACATCAACTGTTAAAGTTGTATGTTTAGATTCAAGTGATTACTGAGGTATGTCATGATCTTGAACAGAGTTCTGGGGACTATACAGGCAGACTCTGCATGCCCTTCTCCTGCACATCCATTCCATCTCCCTTGGAGCCCAGACATCATGTTATCAATTAAACCCCTCCCACACTGGTGGTGTACTGTTTAAGAGCTATGGCTGCTAACCAAAAGGTCATCAGTTCAAATCCACCAGGCGCTCCTTGCAAAGTCTATGGCACAGTTCCGCTCTATAGGGCCTATAGGGCCGCTAAGAGTTGGAATAGACTCAGTGGCAATGGGTTTTTAATGGGTATGAGTAAACTGTTCAGTGCTTAAAGACATACCAAAAGCAACCACTAACACAAAAGTATAGTAAAAAGTTCTCATTTTAGAATAGCAAAGCCTTTTTCTAACACTGTGGTGAATTAGGGTGGACTGTGGATCAAGAAGAGCCCTGGTGGCATAGTGGTTAAGAGCTCAGCTGCTAACCAAAAGGTCAGCAGTTCGAATCCACCAACTAGTCCTTGGAAACTCTATGGGGTAGCTCTACTCTATGCTATAGGGTCTCTATGAGTTCAAATCAGCTAGGGTCTCTACGAGTTGGAATCAACTTGATGGTGACAAGTTTGGTTTGGTGGGTGCCATGGATTGCATTATGACCCTAAAAAAATGTGTGTTTCAACTTGGTTAGGCCATGATTCCCACTATTGTGTAGTTGTCCTCCATTTTGTGATTGTAATTTTACTTTAAGAGGATTAGGGTGGGATTGTAACACCACCCTCACTCAGGTCACCTTTCCCTGGGGTGTGGCCTGCACCACCTTTTACCTCTCAAGAGATAAACGGAACGGGAAGCAAGCCGAGAGTTGGGGGCCTCAGACTATCAAGAAAGCAGCACCAGGAGCAGAGCACGTCCTCTGGACCCAGGGTCCCTGCACCTGAGAAGCTCCTTGACCATGCGAAGGCTAAGGACAAGGACCTTCTTCCAGAGCCGAAAGAGAGAGAAAGCTTTCCCCTAGAGCTGATGCCTTGAATTGGACTATTAGCCTACTTCAATGTGAGGTATTACATTTCTCTCGGTTAAAGCCATCCACTCATGGTATTTCTGTTACGGCAGCACTAGATGATGAAGACAGTGGGTCAGGGTGGAAGGGGTGGATGAAGGACAAAAAAAGAAAAATGGACAACAGGAGAAATATAAGAATTCAGAGAACTGTGAAAAATTAATTCCTGAATATACTTTCTTTCTCCTCCCTATAACTGGAAGGACTTTTCTCATATACAGCATATATAAGTAAATCCTTGCAATATTTACAACACTTGGATTTTTGTAAAACTCATTCTCTGAAAACTCATGGTGGCCCCATTAATTTGTGGCTTAAAAACAACTCAGAACTAAAAAGAAGCATAAATAAATAAATAAAGGCACTGCTGTCATTTGCGGGTGATGTTCTTTTCCTGCTATCCACAACCCACACACTCGGGAGTTAATTTTCCAGGGTCAGTGTTCATAGACCATCCTCTTTCTCGCACCACCACCCCACCACCCTTAATTATTTAGAAAAGGCAGGGCCAGTCAGTGCTCCAAACATCAAGATTTCTCTCCAAAATGCCAACTGGCACTTGGGGAGCAGGCTACATTCTCAGCTATCAGCACTTCCACTAGCCCCTGCACATAAGGAATGTGTCTCCACTGAACTGTTCACTGTAATAAATTAAAAAAAAAAAAATTGTAAAAAACTGTTTCTTAAAACAAAAACAACAACAACAAAAAAAACAGGTATTTCCCCATTACCCACCCACCCCACTCTCCCACACCCACTGCTCCCCACCACACACACACTCAAATATTTCCTACCAAGGGTGTTTCCCAAGCACGGGGTCTGGCTCTGCTCTTCTTTTACACCCCGTGGAGGCCTCTGGAGAAACCATACCTTTGGTTGGCAATTCCCTGAACCCTGCCTATTCAAGCTGGCACTTATTCAAAAAGGCAGGTGAGTCTTCAAGTCAGGTTTTTATAAGGAGTTTAAGATGAGCCAGGTGATACGCCTACTCACCCTCAAGTTTCTCAAAGGTAATAATTTCTTGAGATGTTTACAATGTCTCAACTATGGGTTAATTAAATCCCTTAGGATGGTGGGCATAGGAAAATCCTCCATCTCAATGCCCCCTGTTTTGAAAAAAAAGGGGGGGAATCTCCAAAATTACGAATTTGAATTTCTACACGCTAAAAAGCCTGTCGGTTCCCTGGTGGTCTAGTGGCTAGGATTCCGCATTTTCACCGCCACCGCCAGGGATTTCCAGCCAGGGAAGAGTCTTTGGAAACCCTGGTGGTGTAGTGTTTAAGAGCTACGCCTGCTAACCAAAGGTCGGCAGTTAGAATCCACCAGACACTCCTTGGAAACCCTATAGGGCAGTTCTACCCTGTACTATAGGGTAGCTACGAGCTGGAATTGACTCCATGGAAATGGGTTTGGTTTTTGTTTTTAAAAAGACTCTCAGAATGATGAATTCCAAAGAAATGCATATTATGTATATTACCTACATGATTGCACAGAAACAAGACTAGAAGCACAGAGACTGGCATAGAGTGTAAATATGAATGTATATATTGAAATATATATTTTAAACCACACCCTCCCTTGGGGGCTTCTCAGGCTCTCCGAGGCCAAATGGTCAGTGTCAAGCCATCAGGGAGCCCTCTGGTGGGCTCGGAGAGGGCCATCGGAGGTCAGCAAACAAATGACCCTTAGAGGAGGTGCCCTCTGCACCTCCCCCCAACGCTTGGGTGGGGCTTCCTCTCCTCTCCATTTGGTCTGGACCATCCTCACCTGGTCGCCTTGATGCCCCTCACCTGGCCGATTACCCAGCTGGGGAATTGTCAGTTGTGAGCTATCTCAGTGGATTTTCTTTATTTAAAAAGCAGGTTATACAGGTATTCTTTTGATTATTTTTGATATTTTGATAACTGAAGACCCGTTTTAAACTACCAATAACAGACGAATTTTAAAAAATAAATCCATGTATTTTTTAAATCCCAGCACCTGAGGTATCCACGTCTCTAAGTCTGCTTCCAAGCTTCCAGTGCAAATACATATCAAACTACAGAATATTATACTCTTTAAAATGGGGGTGAGTCATACGCATTTTTACAATCTACGTTTTCCCATTAAAATGATTCTTTTCCTATTTTTTTTTATACTGAGCTTTATTTGATTTTTTTTTTCTTTTTAATTTTACTGGGTTTTAGGTGAAAGTTTACAGCACAGATCAGTTTCTTATTCAAAAATTGATACACAAACTGTTTCGTGACATTGGTTGCAATCCCCACTTTGTGTCAGCGCTCTCCCCCTTTCCCTGTCCACCTCAGGTTCCCCATGTCCATTCGTCCAGGTTTCCTGCCCTTTCCTGCCTTTTCATCTTTGCTTTTGAGCAGGTATTGCCCATTTGGTCTCATACTTGATTGAACTAAGGAGTAAGTTCCTCACATGTGTTATTCTTGGTCTGAGCCCTGGTGGTGCAGTGATTAACAGCTCAGCTGCTAACCAAAAGTCTGCTGTTTGAATCCATCAGTTGCTCCCTAGAAACCCTATGGGGTAGTTCTACTCCCTCCTATAGGGTTGCTAAGAGTCAGAATCCACTAGATGGCAATTGGTTTGTTTGTTTTTCAATCTTTGGCTGAAAGGTAGACTTTGTTATCAATTTATTAAATCAACTGGTAATTTGCTGGATATTTCTCATACACGAACTTATGATGTCTTCAAATCCAGCCAATCAGGTTTAGGGAGAGAGAAACTTCTCTACCTTAGCCTCCCTGCCACTCCCACACCTTTTTCATTGATTTCCATGCCCTGTTTAAGTAACATCACTCATCACTTCTCACTGTCTAGGTTATCTGAGCCAATTCATGGCAGTCAATTCCACCTGAGCTCTAGGATACCCTCATTTACACACTCTGTCCTGTTGTTCCTTCACCCATGGCTGACTACATCTCCCCTTGAATGTCTACTAGGCATCTCAAACTTAATGTGGTTCAAATAAAATTCTTGCTCCAAGTGTCTTATTTACCTCCCAGTCTTCCTTATCTCAGCAAATATTCTCACTATCCTCTGGGTTGTTCAGGACAAAAACCTAGAAATCACCCTTGATTTCTCTCCTTTATTCAAATCTTGCATCCAATCCATTGACACATATTCTGGACTCTTGGCTCTACCTTAAAATAAATCCTGACTCTATCCACTTCTCACTACCTCCACCTTACAGCCACCATCATCTCTTGGTTAAAACTGGACTCCATGCCACTGATCTTCCCTCTTACAGTCTACATAACAGCATCATTTCAGTGGCTTCTCATGGCGATTAGGAAAAATTCCCAAACGCTTCCCATGGTCTTTCATGATGCGGGGCTTGCCCACCATACTAACAGTCTTCCCTCGGTTCACTCCACACTCGCCATGACTTATTTCCTGAGCTTCCTCAAACATGCCAAAACACTTGGTTATTTAAGGGCCTCAGAAACAACTCTTGCCTTTATTGGCAATATCCTCCCTCCAGAACTTCATACAGCTATTCTCTCCTTTGATATAGGTCAGTTATCTCCTCAAATATCCTGCTCCCATAAGCCTTCTGACTATTAATCTAAAACACCTCACCCCACTCCTTCCCTCACATGCAAATCTGTCTTATTTTCAAAATATTTAGCTCTCCTTGACATTTTTTGTTATTACCTGTAAATTTATTTTTTGTGGTGGAGAATGTATGCAGCAAAACACACCAACTTAACAGTTTCTACCTGTACAATTTAATGACATCGGTTACATTCAAGTTGTGCAACCATTCTTACCCTCCTTTTCTGAGTTGTTCCTCTGTCATTAACATAAACCCACTGCTCCTTAAGGTTCCTATCTAATCTTTTCAGTAGCTGTTGTCAATCTGATGCCATGTAGACAGTTCTTAAAAGAGCATATGCTCAAGGTAGACCATTTTTATTAGTTAAGTAAGCTAATGTTCTGGAGCCCTCGTGGCACAGTGGTTAAGTGATACGGTAGCCAAGCAAAAGAAGAGCAGTTTGAATCAACCACCTGCACCTTGGAAACCCTATGTGGCAGTGCTATTCTGTTCTACAGGGTCTCTGAGTCAGAATCAACTCAACAGCAACAGTTTGATTTTTTCTTTTTTATACTTCGGTTTTAAGATAATTCAAGGGAAGGCTTTTGGTGTAATGTTTAAAGAATATCTCACGGAAATAGTTTCAGGAGTTCATTCACCCTCAATGGCTCCAAAAAGTCTGGGGTTCATGAGAATCTGAAATTCTGTTCTGCATTTTCCCCCTTTTGATCAGGGCTTTTCTATGGACTCTTTGATCAAAATGTTCAGCGACAGTAGCCAGGAACATTTTGGTTCTTCTGGTCTCGTGGCATGCTAGATGTTCTTTTAAAAAACATGAGTGGATGCTGAAGGTTATCAAATACTTATTTTATTACACCTATTAATATAATCACATTTATTTTTCCTGTACATATGGTAAATTATACTGATTCATTTTTGAATGTTAAACTAACCTTGAATTCTTGGGATAGACCCAACTTGGTCATAATATATTCTTCTTTACAGTATTGCTGCATTTGTTTTGCCTATTTATTTTCATATTTTGCATCTATGTTCATCAGTGACATTGGCCTGTAATTTTCCCATCTTGTGCTGCTCTTGTCAGGTTTTGGTATCAATATTCATTCTACAAGCTTTACAAAGGAGTTTGGGTATATATTTCATTTTATATTGAAGAATTTGTGAAATATTTCTTGAATATTTGGCAGAATTTGCAGGAAAAGCCATCTGACATGAAGTTTTCTTTTTGAGAATAGTTTGAGCTCTAATTCAATTCTATTAACAGTTGTGGAATTACTTTTGCTTCCTGTTTCTTCCTGAATCGTTGTTATTAACTTACATGGTATGATACGTTTGCCTACTTTACCTAAATTTGCAAATTTATTGACTAATATGGTTCATAACATTCTCACGTTATCTTTATGTTCTGCAAGATCTGTAGTCATTTTCTTTCTAATTCCTGATATTCGGTATTTATACCTTCATTCTTTTTCTCTTGATCAGTCTTCCCTAAAGTTTGTCAATTTTACTAGCACTTTCTAAGAATCAACTTTAGTCTTCGTTGATCGTCTGTTGCATGTATTCAATCATTAATAGAAACAAAAATTTCTATGAATGTTTGTTTCTGTTTTTTTCCCAACATTTTGAATGGATGTTTAACTCACTTATTTTTCAAGATTTGTTCTTTCCAATTATATTTTTAAGGCTATAAGTTTCCTATATTATATTGTCTGTACTGCACAACTTTTTACATGCACTATGTTCATAATTGTTCACTTCAAAATGTATTCTAATTTTCATCATGATGTCTTTTTTGACTCATAGTATTTTAAAATATCCAAGGACATGGAGATTTTGTATTTTCTTTTTCTAAGATGGTTTCTTTTTTAATTATGATGTACTTACATAGTATCCTCTATATTATTGCAGACTCTTGAAATTTGTTGAAACTTGCTTTATAACACAGTATATAGTCAATTTTTATAAACACTATGTGCGTGAGATGAATGTATATTCTTTAGTGGTTAGATAATGCACACACATACACATATATCAATTTGGTATTTTTATACATGTTAAATCTTCTGTATCCTTGATAATTTATGGACTTCTATGTTTCTGAGGGGTGTGTTAAAAGTCTATTATGATGCATGATGTCAAAAGGAGCCCCAGTAGTGCAGTGGTTAAGCACTCAGCTGTTAAACCTTTTGATTTGATCCACCAACTACTCCACAGGAAAAAGATATGACTGTTTCCTTCCATAAAGATTACAGCCTTAGAAACCCTTTGGAGAAGTTCTACTCCATCCTATAGTCACTATGAGTCAGAATTTACTCAACAGCACACAAGAAAAAATGTATGATGTGATGGAAACTGAGGAGTACAAACCTCAAAGAATTGGTCCTACCTCCAGGGTCAAAGGATGAAGGACAGAGAAAACAGCAGAGACATCCAAAAGCTTGGAAACAAGGAGGCTGAGAGGAAGACGCCTGGTGGTTTAAGGGCTTTGAAGGGCTACCACATATACTGAGGAATCTGGAGTGCAATGTTCTTGCCTAAGGATGAAGACATGCTCATAAAGATCCTGACAAAGCTCTGGGCTTGCACCTCTGGCTGATCTTTGGGCTCCATGGGGGCAGGAAGTGAAGGCTAAGGCAGAGTTTTAGGCACTCTTGCTTAGCATTGAAAGAATGCCCCAGTTCAGAGCCAATCTGCAAAGACTGGGATAATGTTCCTTTTTGTTTTTGGCTACAAGCTTTTAAAGAAATCACTGTCAGGTCATGAACTGACTGCTGACATAACAGAACAGAACTTCAGTGTCCACACATGAGAAGACATACAATCTTTGCAGAAATAGTTTGGGAACATCACTAAGCAAATGGATGACTGGCCCTCAACAATTTAAGAAAAAAAAAGAAAAAAAGCAAACCCTAATGACAGGGAATCTGATTTCCAGAGTTACATTATAATGTTTAAAATATTCAGTTTTCAACACACTATTTTAAGTCATAAAAAGAAAAAAGAAAAGGATGGTTCATTTGTTAAGAAGAAAGAAGAGAATGAACAGAAAGCATCCCTAAGGAAACACAGATATTGGGATTACTAGACAAAGATTTTAAACCAATTGTCTTAAATTTCCTCAAAGAGCTAAAGAAACCATAGACAAAAAAAAAAAAAGGAAACCAAGAGAAGAATGTATGAACAAGTAGAAAATATTAATAAAGAAATATTATACAAAAGAGCCAAAAAGAAATTACAGAGCTGAAAAGTAGAATAGCTGAAATAAAAATTTCATTAGAGGAGCTCAACAGCAGATTTGAGCAAGAAAGCAGGAAAATGTAAACTTGAAAAAGCACAACTGAAATTGTTCTAACTCAGGAGCATAAAGGAAAAAGAATGAAGAAAATGAACAGAGCCTAAGGGACCTGAGGGACAACATCAAGCATACCAATATACTCATTAAGGAGTCCCAGAAAGGAAAGAAACATGAAAGGACAGAAAGAATATTTGAAAATGTAATGACTGGAAGGTTCCCAAATGTCATCTAGATATCCAAGAAGCTCAATAAACTCAAAGGACAATAAATACATAGATATCCACAGACAGACATAATCAAAATGTCAAAAGACAAACACAGAAACTTGAAAGCAGTAAGAGATAAGTGACTCCTAGTGTACAAGAGAGTCTCAACAAGTTTAACTGTTGATTTTTCACCAGAAACCACTGAGACAAGAAAATAGTGGGATGATGTACTTAAGGCACTGGAAAAAAAAAAAAATACAGAAACAAAACTATGAACCAAGATGTCAATATCTAGCAAAACTATCTTTCAAAAATGAAGGCGAAAGTAAGACATGCCCAGATACACAAAACCTGAGGGAGTGAGTTAGTAGCAGAACTGCCTTATGAGAAATGCCACAGGGAATCATTCTGGCTGGCATGAAAGGACACTAGACAGTAAGTGGAAGCCATAAAAAGAAACAAAGACTCCGTAAAGGTAACTACTTAGATAAAACAAAGTCAGTAATATTTTTATATCACGCCTCTCTTTTTTTCATATATGATTTAAAGCACGAATGCATAAAAATACTTACACATCTCTCTTAATGGACACACAATGTATAAAGACGCAATTTTTGTAACAGCAACGTAAGTAGGGGAGGTAACTGAGCTGAATAAAAGCAGAATTTTCCATACTGTTGAAGGTAAATTTATATTAATTAAAAGAAGATTGTTATAAATATAAGATCTTAATTGTAATCCTCATGGTCACCACTAAGAAGTTAAACAATATAAGGAAAGGAAATAAGGAGAGGACCAAAATTGTACACTTGAAAAAAATCAGTCAAACACAAAAGTGGACAGTAGTGAAGAAAATGAGCAACAAAATACATATATGACCTACTACTACAAAGTAGAAGATATAAGTCCTTCCTTATCATTAATCGCTTTAAATATAAATAGATTAAATTCACAATTGGGATCATTAAAGTTGTGTGTCAACTTTGTCGGACCATGATTCTCAGTGCTTTGGCAGTTATGATGTAGTTTAGCAGTCGTATACGGATGAAATCACTTCCATAATGAGATGTGATATAATGCGATTACCTCCGTGATGGGATCTGCTGTGAGTAGCCAATCAGATGTAAGGGAGTTTCCTTAGGGGTGTGGACTGCATCCAATATAGGTGGACTTTCTGGCAAGGCTCTTGAGCTTTTGCTCACTCTGAATCCTGCAGCTGGCTCCTCTTCATCTGATCTCAAGTTTTTGGGACTTGAACCTTCAGTTTACCTTCCAATTTTGGGATTCATCAGCCTCCGCAGTCTGTGAGCCACGACCTGCCAGCTTAACTGCCGATCTTGAGATTTGTCAGCCTTTGCAGCCTGTGAGCCACAGACCTGTTGTATGACCTGCAGATCTTCAGTTCTGCAGTCCCTGCATCTACGTGAGTCAGGAGAAGCCACCAGCCTGACCCATGGACTTGAGACCTACCAGCCTCTACAGCCTCGTGAGCCATTTCCTTGATATAAATCTATTTAAATATATATCTCACTGGTTTTGCTTCTCTGGAGAACCCAGCCTAAGATACCAATTAAAAGACAAATATTGGCAGAATTAATAAAAAAATCATTCAATTGCTATCAAGCTGATCTGACTCACGGTGACCCCTCCCCCCATGTGTGTCAGAGTAGTACTGACACTCAAGTGTGTCAGTTCAATGGCTAATTTTTCAAAAGTAGATCGCCAAGCCTTTCTTCCGAAGTGCCTCTGGGTGGACTCAAACCTTCAACATTTTGGTTAGCAGCTGAATGCATTAACCGTTTGCACCTCCCAAGGACTACAACATGTATCTATGTTTATTTCTGTATTACTTGTCTTTATACTCTATACGTACATACACACATAGACACACACACATAGACATCACACAGATGCTTTGGACTTCAACTAGCAGGGCTCTATTAATTGTTGATAGAAAAGTACTGATATCAATTATAAATGCGTATTTGTCCATTTCCCCTTTCAGATTTATTAGTTTTTGTATTTTGGAGCCCTGTTGTTAAATACGTACACATTTAGGATTGTTGTATCTTTTTGGAGAATTGAACCTCTATTATGTTATGTCCCTACTTATTCCCAATAATACTCCTTTTTCTGAAGTATAATTTGTCTGATATTAATATAGCTACTGCAGTAGAACTGGATAATTTTCAACCATTTCAAGAGGTAACATAAGATCAAGAACTGATGGTATAAAAGGAAGAAATCGAAGCTGCATTGAAGGCATTGGTGAAAAAACTACCCTCTCTCCACCATCTTCACTAACTCTGACACCAACTGTCCCTCACACAGCACTCCCTACTTCTCTGCTGGGTTCAATAATTCATTGCAACGGCCACACAGAGCTCACAGTCCATATTCATGATTATGGGGTTTATTAGGGAAGTAACAGTTACAACTCAGGCTCAGAGACACTCAGAATACAGTTCTTCTATCAGGACAGCCTCTTCCCTCCTGTGCTCATAGGCGTGCCTCTGCCTGGCCTTGGGCCTCTCTCCAAAGGCACTCAGCTTTCCTTCTCCATGGACCATCATCTCCTATAGCCGGGTCCCTGTTGCTTGGTCTCTCCTGCCATGGCATCTTACCGTCTTCAGGGTTACAGCTTCCTCTCTCTATCTCAGTCTCCTGCTTCTAGGAGCTTCTCAGTGCAGGGATCTCAGGTCCATAATATATGCTCAGCTCCTGGCTGTTCTTCCTTGATGGGAGTTGAATCCTCCTCTTTGCTCTGGAACTGGTTCTCTTTGAAGGGAAAACTAAACAATCCCCTTGGTGAGCCACAACTACCCTATCACACAGTCCTGCCCAAGCGCCAGGGTGGATGTTATAAGACCATGGCTAGAAAGGCCACACAAAGTAAACAATCACATCACAGCACCTTGGACTCATTTTTCGAGCCAAGTATCAAAAATCCCATACGAACAGATTGGTAAAGAACATAATCAACGGCAAGAACATTTTCATAATTATGTTTTCTGTATTTGGAAGAAATCTATAGCATTATTCTTATTTTGCCAATTCACAGGGATCACAGAGATTAGTGGTAGATATCGCAGTACCAGAAAACTCTCTGGTGAAACAGTCTGTGAGCAGTCTTACAAACACGGATATTCCACCAGAGTCAAAAGAATGACGTTACATTAATCATCAAAGAGAACATTTCAAGATCTAGCCTGAAGTACAATGTTGTCACTGATAGGCTAATACCCATACACTTACAAGGAAGACCAGTTTATATGACTATTCAAATTTATGCACCAACCACCAATGCCAAAGACAAAGAAATTGAAGATTTTAAACAACTTCTGCAGCCTGAAATTGATGAAACATGCAATCAAGATGCATTGATAATTACTGGTCATTAGAATGTTAAAGTTGGAAACAAAGAAGGAAAAGTAGTTGGAAAATACAGCATTGCTGATAGAAATGATGCCAGAAATCTCATGAAAGAAGTTTGCAAGACCAGTGACTCATCCACTGCAAATATCTTTCTTCACCAACATGAACGGCAGCTATACACGTGGACTTTACCAGATGGAATACACGGGAATCAAACTGACTACATCTGTGGGAAGAGAAGATGGGAAAACTCATATCATCAGTCAGAACAAGGCCAGGGATCGATTGTGAAACAGACTGTCAATTGCTCATATGGGAGTTCAAGTTGAAACTGAAGAAAATTAGAATAAGTCAGAAAGGGCCAAAGTACGACCTTGAGTATATCTCACCTGTATTTAGAGACCACCTCGAGAATACATTTTATGTGTTAAACTTAACAACTGAAGACCAGGTGAGTTGTGGAATGACATCAAGGACATCACACATGAAGAAAGCAAGAGGTCCTTTAAAAGACAGGAAAGAAAGAAAAGACCAAAACGGATGTCAGAAGAGACTCTGAACCTTGCTCTTGAATGTCGGGTAGCTAAAGTGAAAGGAAGAAATGACGAAGTAATAGAGCTGAACAGAAGATTTCAAAGGGGGGCTTGAGAAGAAAAAGTATTATAATGACATGTGTAAAGATCTGGAGATGGATAACCAAAACGGAAGAACACACTCAGCATTTCTCAAGCTGAAAGAACTGAAGAAAAAATTCAACCCTTGAGTTGCAATACTGAAGGACTCTACAGGTATAATATTAAATGACGCAGGAAGCATCAAAAGAAGATGAAAGTAATACCCACAGTCACTATGCCAAAAAGGATTGGTCGACCTTCAACCATTTCAGGAAGTAGCATATGATCAGAAACCGATGGTACTGAAGGAAGAAGTCCATGCTGCACTGAAGGAATTGGTGAGAAAAAAAAGCCTCCAAGAATTGATGGAATACCAACTGAGATGTTTCACCAAATGGATGCAGCACTGGAATCGCTCACTTGTCTAATCCCAAGAAATTTGGAATACAGCTACCTGGCCTATGAACTGGAAAGGATGCATATTTACACCTATTCCTAAGACAGGTGATCCAACCAAATGTGGAAATTATCAAACAATATCATTAATATCACATGCAAGTAATACTCTGCTAAAAATCATGCAAAAGCAGCTGCAGCAGTGCATTGACAGGGAACTGCCAGAAATTTAAGCAGGATTCAGAAGAGGACATGGAAGGAGGGATATCACAGCTGATGTCATATCGATTCTGGCTGAAAGCAGAGAATACCAGAAAGATGTTTACCTGTTTTATTGACTATGCAAAGGCATTTGACTGCTTGGGTCATAACAAATTATGGATAACATTGCGAAGAGTGGGAATTCCAGAACACTCAATTGTGCTGATGAGGAACCTGATCAAGAGGTAGACGTTCAAACAGAAAAAAGTGATACTGCGTGGTTTAAAGTCAGGAAAGGTGTGTGTCAGGGTTGTATCCTTTCACAATACTTATTTAATCTGCAAATAATCTGAGAAGCTAGACTATATGAAGAACAAGACATCAGGATTGGAGGAAGACTTATTAACAACGTGCATTTTGCAGATGACACAACCCTGCTTGCTAAAAGCTAAGAGGACTTGAAGCACTTACTGATGAAGATCAAAGACCACGGCCTTCAGTATAGATTGCACTTCAACATAAAGAAAACAAAAATCCTCACAACTGGGCCAATGAGCAACATCATGATAAATGGAGAAAAGATTGAGATTGTCAAGGATTTCATTTTATTTGGATCCACAATCAACACCCATGGAAACAGCAGTTAAGAAATCAAAAGATGCATTGCATTAGGCAAATCGGCTGCAAAAGACCTCTAAAGTGTTGAAAAGCAAAGACATCACCTTGAAAACTAAGATGCAACTGATCCAAGCCACAGTGTTTTCAGTGGCCTCGTATGTGTGGGAAAGCTGGCTGATGAATAAGGAAGACCGAAGAAGAATTGATGCCTTTTAATTGTCGTGTTGGTGAAGAATTCTGAATATACCATGAACTGCCAAAAGAACAAAAAAATCTATCTTGAAAGAAGTATAACCAGAACGTACCCTAGCCTAGAAGCAAAGATGGCTGGGCTACATCCTACATACTTTGGACCTGTTTTCAGAAGGAATTAGTCCATGGAGAAGGATATCATGTACTATTTCTTTGGACTATCTAAGACCTGAAGAACAAAATCTCATGGTCCAAATTAACATTTTTACTTACTAATTTTCAAATGTAGCCCTGGTGGAAGAGTGGTTAAGAGCTTGGCTGAAACTAAAAGGTTTCAACCAGCCTCTCCTTAGAAGCCCTGCTGTGCAGTTCTATTCTGTCCAATAGGGTCACTGTTAGTTAAAATTTAATCCACAGCAATGAGTTATTTAATTTTCAAATATAAATTTTTTCTGTTAATGTCTAAATTCTAAAGTAAATTCTATTTTATAAACTACCTGTTTTATAAATTTATTTTCTATTATTCAAATTCATTGTTATAGTAGAATCAAACTTAAAAAGTAACATAATTTTATATCCAGGCAAAATTTTCATTTTGCCAATAACTAAGTGGAGTGCAAAAATGGAAGCCTGCAGAAGATAAAAAGAAAATGATTTGTGAATCCCTAAAGACAATTCCAAAATTCCTTTTTAGAATGTAATAAATCAGCAGAGACTTCTTGCATTAAAGGTACGTGCTTAATGGGTGGGAATCATCCTACTAGTACCACTAGTGCTGAAATTAACGATGGCAATACAAATATAACAGAATTTGTTCCAAATTCTGCATCCATTTCTTGATGTAGTAAAAAAAAAAAAAATTAGTAATGATCTACAAAGTGAAACTAAGAATATTAAATTGTCACATCTGCAGAGCGCATAAATAACAGACATGCAGATCCTGCCTTGTGGAATAATTTTCTTCCAATGAAGTAAATTACTGGATCAAAAGAGGCCCAAGTGATTGTCAACATCACAATTGTCCACTTGTAAATTTGTGTTGAAAATTCCTGGATGGTAAACAAAGTTTTGTAGCCAGAATTTTTTCTAGAGTGCAAAGTTAATGATGAAAATTATAAGAGGGAGTGGCTACTGCAATCTCCATCAGTCAGCTCTGTGTATTGTTTTGTTTGCAAACCTACTAACCAAACAAACAAACCCGTCATCCTCATTTAATTCTTGAATTGCTACAGATGAATTTAGCAATTGGTGCAAATTGAATAGGATCGGTAAACATGAAAATAGTTCAATTCACAGAGATTATGTTATCCTATTTAAACCAAACACATTGTTCTGGCTTAATTTATGAACTGGAATCACAAATTAATGAACATCAGTATTGAAAAGCCATTTTGTAATGTGTCGTTGTTGTCATAACAATCACTGAATGGGGACTATCTTCGTGAAAAAGAAATGAAGTCTTTGGGTCCCCACGAAATGGAAAATTTTAAAGTTGGCTTCAACTTGCTGCTCATTTGATCTATTTTTAGCAAGTCACATCTCAAAACACGGTAACACAGGAAAGGGCAATCCATTCCATAATTCTAAAATAATGTGTAAAAAATTTATAATCTTGATAAGTGATGAAGTTCAATCAACTACTGTCAGTGAAATAAGTATAGCTCGATATTTTATTTTGTCTGTGGATTCCACTTCTGAGCCTTCTCATACAGGCCAGCTAAGTATTGTTTAAAGATCCGTATCTCCAACAGATAGAAAACCTGTGCGGTGATTTATCACATTTACTAGCTTAAAAAATCATACTGGTAAAGACGTTGCAAAGCAAGTGTTTCACTAATTATGTGAAGTTTGCAAAATTGACTTTTCTAAGTGCAGAGACCAATCCTATGACAATGCTGCCATTACGTCACTGCATTACAAAGGCATACAACAGAAAATTCTGGAATGAAATTAATATGCCATTTTCATACCAAGGTGCTGCACATTCCCTTAATTTTGTAGGATGTATCACAATAGTTTTTTTTTGTCCAAAAGCAATTGATGTTTTTTCTAATATTCAGTTACTTTATAAATTTTTTGCCACCTCTACTCACTGATGAGCTGTTCTTAAAACATATTCAGGCAATGATTGAGCATTAAAATGTCTAATACACATTGGGAAGCACATGCTATAGCAACAAGTACAATTCTAGGCCCCACACAGAATATTGCTGAAGACTAGATACAAAAAGGAAACTCCAAAACAGAAGCTAAAATCATGGCTGCCTTAGTCATCTAGTGCTGCCATAACAGATACCATAAGTGGATGGCGTTAACAAAGAGAAATTTATTTTCTCACAGTCTAGTAGGTTACAAGTCCAAATTCAGGACATCAGCTCCAGGGGAAGGCTTTCTCTCTCTGTTGATTCTGGAAGAAGGTCCTTGTCCTCCATCTTCCCATGGTCAAGGAGCTTCTCAGGCGCAGGGACCCCAGGTCCAAAGGACACGCTCTGCTCTTGGTAGTATGAGGCCCCCAACTCTCTATCCTTTCATCTCCTGAGAGATAAAAGGTGGTGCAGGCCACACCCTAGGGAAACTCCCTGTATCTCGGATCAGGGAGGTGTTAAAATCCCACCCTAATCCTCTCAACATAAAATTACCATCACAAAATGGAGGACAACCTCACATGGCCGATCCAAGTTGATACACATATTTTGGGGGGACATAGTTCAATCCATGACATTCTACCCTTTGGCCCCCCCAACATCACATTCTTGCAAATGGAAAACATATTCATCCCATCACAAACCAAAACCAAACCCACTGCCGTCCAGTCGATTCTGACTCATAGCGACCCTATAGGACAGAGTAGAACTTCCCCATAGAGTTTCCAAGGAGCGCCTGGCAGATTCGAACTGCTGACCTTTCGGTTACCAGACGTAGCACTTAACCACTAGGCCACCAGGGTTTCCTCATCCCATCATAGCATAGAAAAAGTCTTAAATCAAGTCCAAGTCCAAAATTCAAAAATCCCTCTTCATCTGTGAAATCTAGGACACAAGTTATCTGTTTCCAAAGGTACAATGGCATAAAAGGCACAAGCTAGACATTTCCGTTACAAATTGAAGAAACTTGAGGGAAAGAAGGCATAACATGTACCAAGCAAGTCAGGAGAACACATCGCATTAGCCCTCAAAGACATTGCAAACCAAGTGTTTCACTAATTAGGCGAAGTTTGCAAAATTGGCTTTTCGAAGTGCAGAGACCAACCCTATCACAATGCTGGGAAATGTCACTGCATGATAAAGGCATGCAACAGAAAATTCTGGAATGTAATGAATATGCCATTTTCATACCAAGGTGCTGCATATTCACTTAATTTTATAGGATATATCACAATGGATTTTTGTCAAAAAAATGATTTTTTTCTTCTATTCAGATATTTTACAAATTTTTTGCCATCTGTATTCACCGATGAGCTGTTCATAGGCAATGATCAGCATTAAAATGTCTTTCTAATACCCACTGGGAAGCACATGCTATAGCAACGAGTGCAATCCTGGAATCACACACTCAGATTCTAGGTGCCATAAAGAATATTGCTGAAGACCAGTCACAAAAAGGAGACACCAGAACAGAAGCTTAAAACGTCACCAACAAAATGTAAATGCAGACCATATAATTGTTATATATAATAATATATTGCATCATTTTCATTTGATGAGTCAATTCTCCAAGATTCAGAAGTAAATTTGTAGACATGCATGGATCTCTACCAGCTATTAACAAGATATTTACAGAAGAGAACATTTTGAAAACACAATAAAACAAATACTGCCAAATACTGATTATCAAGCACTTTATTGTTGCAGAAGCATTAAAAGAAACAAGTAAATGAGAGAAATGCTCCAGAAGTATTGAGTGCCAGAGATCAATTTCACATAACCATCATCACTAACACACTTGAATCTTGCATGAAATGAAGGGTGAAGATATATGAAGTTCCTTCTGATATTTTTTTCCTTCTTAATGTGAATATAACTGATGAAGAATTCCTGAAGGTACCCAATAAATCAGCACAGGCTTATCCTGATGAGAAAAGCCTGGTGGCATAGTGGGTAAGTGCTACGACTACTAACCAAGAGGACGGCAGTTCAAATCCACGAGGCGCTCCTTGGAAACTCTATTGGGCATTTCTACGCTGTCCTATAGGGGCAGGATGAGTCAGAATCGACTCGACGGCAGTGGGTTTGGTTTTTATCCTGATGACTTAAGACAAACCTTTATGGAGAAGTGCTACAATATCATTCTTACGTTAGAATTAAGTTTAGAGATTCAAGACAAATTTTACTCATGTAGGCATGTAAACCAAAAAACCAAACCCATTGCTGGTGAATTGATTTCAACACATAGCAACGCTATAGGAAAGAGTAGAATTGCCCCCATGTTTCCATGGAGCAGCTAATGTATTCGAACTGCCAAGCTTTTGGTTAGCAGCTGAGTTCTTAACCACTGCACCACCAGCGCTCCAAATATACCCTGGCCCCGTAGTTCAAATGCAACAGCCGCTCCTTGAAAACCCTATGAGGCAGTTCTACTCTGACCTATAGGGTCATTATGCATCAGAATCCACTCCAACCCGACGGGTTTGTTCTGCCTACTGCCTCATCCCTATTTCATTTTCTCAGAGATAAGTTTCTCTGATAGTGTCAGATTCAGGAATGTGATGGCCCTGAACATCAAAGGTGAAGTTACAGAATTGGACTTAGTAGCAGGGGGAGGGGGATATGGTTCAGAAGCAGTGAGAGGTTGACAGACCTGACCCGGCAGAAACAAGCACCCTGCAGGCTGGATTGGATGGCATGTGCGGTGAGGCAAGCAGTGATGCTCGGGACATGTTTTTCACATCAGAAGAGACCGAGTGGTGGAAAGTCTACACAAGCCTCCAGAGCCAGTGAAAAGCAGTGCTAAGTTGGTAAAAGATAAGTACATGCATTTAAAATGCCACACAAATCAAAAATCACCCCTTTGGGAAGAACATCATTCCCATTTACCTGCTTGTCCCTCTCTGTTTTTAGTCTTGGACCGGCTTCGGCTATTTCTGGGTCCCCTGGACCAGAAGTAGGAACTATCACATGCCCTGGAGCAGGAACAAAGAACAAAAAATAATCTGCCAGCTTCCCTAAGCCAGGAACTCAGGGAAGGCACAGACATAAGGGGTCCAAGGACTCTGAATGCCTTTCACCCTTGCATAGACCTGTGTGGGCCCATTTCAACAGCGTAGGCCCTCATTAGCACACTACAACAGGGTATATACCTGAAGCCTATTTTTAACTGTATCAGCTATAAAGTGGAGGGGCAGATTTCTGATATTTGACAACGTTCTGCCAATGAAGAAGGATCCTCACCTATCCACATCAGTGACTTGAGGGTTCGTGGCTCCACCCATGCCACCTAGCCACCCAATTCAGGAGTCCAAGAATAAGTGGTGAATCCCAGTACTTACAACCAACAGCATTGGGTGCCCACAGTCTGGCTGCAAAACCCACCCACCTATGTGCTCTAGGGAACAGGGACATGCTTTCCTCCCAGACACTCAAGGGCAGTCATTCCCCCCACAGTAGCCAGACACCTGTACCTACTCCAATCAACCCTGTCTATGTAGGACTGTAGGTGAGAGCCTACACCACACACTTGGTGACCTGGACACCTGAGCTGAATCCATACAAGAAAAGTAAAAGGGCTCCTAGGCTCACATACCTAGTAACAGCTCTGATCACCTGGTGACAGGATTTAAGAGCTTCAAAGGTGCCAATAATCAAACTAGCTCACCCAAACAGCCTATTTGGGCATATCAAAATAAAACAAGAAGCTAGGACACAGTACACCAAAAAAAAAAAAAAAAAAAAACCCCAGTGCCATCAAGTAGATTCCGACTCAGTAAGCAAACATAAAATAAATGGATATAATAACTTATTGATGGCTCAGAGACAAGTGTAAATATCAAATAACATAAAGAGGCAGACCATGATGGATTCAGGAAGTTCCCAAAACAAGAAATCTTCCAAATGAAGAGAAATTCCAGGAATTACCGGAGGAAGAATTTAAAGGATTAAGAGACCGAGCTCTTCAAAAGATCCAGGAGGAGATCAGGCAAAACGAAGAACAAGCCAAGGAACACACAGATAAAACAATAGAGGAACTTAAGAAGGTTAGACAAGAGTATAATGACAAATGTAACAGGCTGCGAGAATCCATAGAAAGATAGCAAGCAAATCCAAAAGAGTAACAATAAAATTTCAGAATTAGACAACTCAATAGAAAATGAGAGGAGCAGAATTGAGGCACTGGAAGTCAGAATTAGTGAGACTGAAGATAAAGCACTTGATGCCAACTTATCTGAGGAAAAATCAGATAAAGTAATTTTTGAAAATTGAAGAAACTCTAAGAATTATGCGGGATTCTATCAAGGGTGATTGGAACACCAGAATCGGGGCAGGGGGTGGAGGGATAACAGAAAACACAGTGAGAATTGTTGAAGACTTCTTGTCTAAAAACTTCGCTGATCTTGTGAAAGATAAGAAGATATCTATCCAAGATGCTTACTGAACCCCACCCAAGGTAGATGCCAAGATAAAGTCACCAGGACATATTATAATCTTGCTTGCCAAAACCAAATATAAAGAGAGAATTTTAAGAGTAGCTAGGCATAAACAAAAAGTCACCTATAAAGAAGGGTCAGTAAGACCAAGCTTGGACTACTCAGCAGAAACCATGCAGGCAAGAAGGACATATACAAAGCCCTGAAGGAAAAAAAAAAAAAAAAAATTGCCTGCCAAGAATTATACATCCAGCAAAACTGTCTCTCAAATATGACGGTGAAATTAGGGCATTTCCAGATAAGCAGAAGTTTAGGGAATTTTTAAAAACCTAACCAATATGACAAGAAATAATAAAGGGAGTTCTCCAGTTAGGAAATCAATAACATCAGCTAACAACCCAAGGCTAGAACACGGGACAGAACTACCAGATATCAACCCACATAGGGACATCACTAATAAATCAAAGCTAAAACACTGAAAATATTGAAACAGAGACATTGATCTGCAAAAGATGACAACATTAAGAGAAAAAAGAGGGACTAAATAATGTAGTCATAGATCTTTCATATGGAGAGGAAGTCAAGACGATATAAAGAAATAAAAAATAGGTTTAAATTTAGAAAAACAGAGGTAAATGTTAAGGTAACCCAAAGGAAACTAACAATCCTACACATTAAAATAAAAAAAAAAAAAGGAAAACATAAATTTTCGGCAAATACAAAAGCAACAACAAGGAAAAAGATGAAAGACTAAAAAGAAAAACGATTCAGCACAGAAAAAAATTAATTAGCAGTAAATACAAAGGCAACAAAAATGAAGAGAATGGAAAGAAAATGCACAAAGAACAACTACTCAACAGAGAAAATTAACTGGAATAAGGAACATGTCAACAACACATACACAAAAAAGACGAAAATGACAGCACTAAACTCATAACTATGAATAATTATGATAAATGTAAATGGTTTAATTGCATCAATAAGGAGACAGAGAGTAGCAGAATGGATTAAAAAACATGATCCGTCTGTATGCAGACTGCAAGAGACACACCATAGACTCAAAGACATTAAATAAATCTCAAAGAATGGAAAAATTTTATATATTTATATATATATATATACATATATCAAGCAGACAACAATAAAAAATAAGAGTGGCAATATTAATCTCTGATAAAACAGGCTTTAAAGTAAAATCCGCCACAAAGGAAAAGGAAATACACTATATAATGATTAAAGGGTCAATATACCGGGAGGACAAAATCATAATAAATACTTATATACCCAATGACAGGGCTCCAAAAGACATAAAACAAACTCAAACAGCATTGAAAAGAGAAATAGCTCCACAATAATAGCAGAAGACTTCAACATACCACTTCTGATGACAGACAGGATATCCATAAAGAAGCTCAATAAAGACACGGAAGATCTAAATACCACAATCAGCCAACTTGATCTCACAGACTTAAACACAACACTTCACCCAACGGTAGTCAAGTAAACTTTCTTTTCTAACGCTCATGGAGCATTCTTGAGAATAGACCACGTATTAGGCCACAAAGCAAGCATTAACAGAATCCAAAACATCAAAATATTACACAACATGTTTCCTGACCATAAAGCCATAAAAGTCAAAAGGCTGTAGTTATCATACATTTTAATTTCTTACATATTTTAAACCCAATAAAGTCTATTCTTATTATGTCATGCAGTCAGTAATCCTCTATTTTTACCCATTTCATTAACTTTCATTCCTTCTTGCATCTTAAGCCTTTCACCTTAATTTTCTTCCTGCTTGAAGAATACCTTTGGAATTTTAATAATGTGGGCATGCTGATGTTAACTTATCTAGGTTTTGTTTGTCTGAAAACAAAAGGTCTTTGCTCATTCATGATGTTTTTCCTCAGCATAGAGTTCTGGGTTGCCATATATTTTCTCTCTATAATTTAAATATATCATCTTATTGTCTTAGGGTTTTCACTATTTCTGTAGAGAAGTCATCAGTTTTTTTTGTTTGTCCTTTAAAGATAATCTCTTCCATTCTTTAAGTAGTGTTAAATTATTTGTTTTTTGTGGGTTTTTTTGTCTTTACCTTCAGCAGTCCTACTACGATGTACCTAGATAAGAATTTCTTTGTATTTACCCTACATGGGTCTTATAAGGAAACCCTGGTGGCGTAGCGGTTAAGTGTTATGGCTGCTAAGCAAAAAGGTTAGCAGTTCGAATCCACCAGGCGCTCCTTGCAAACTCTATGAAGCAGTTCTACTCTGTCCTGTAGGGTCGCTTTGAGTCAGAATCGACTCGACAGCAGTGGCTTTTTTTTTTTTTTTTTTTTTGGGTTTTGTAAGTCTTCTAGGATCTGTGACTTGATATCTTTAATCATTTGAAGAAAATTCTCAGCCATAATCTCAGTTTTTCTGCCTCATTCTTTTTCTTCCTTCTTAAAGTATCTTATGCTGGATATTCTCATTATATTCTCTGTATCTTATTCCTTTTTATCTTATATATATTTTTTCTTTTGTCTATGCCTCTATTTTCTTCCAACATATCTTCCAGTTCACTAAATCTCTCTTCAGCATTTTTAATCTGCTGTTATATACATACATTAAGATTTTAACTTCAGCTATAGTTTTTGGTTGACTTTCTAAGTTGATCTTTTTCTTAGTTTCTAGTTTTTTACCAAATTTCTAGGTCTTGCCTTTATTTCTTTGAACATAATAGAGTTATTTCAGTGTCTTTGTCTGATAGCTCCAATATCTAGTTTTTCTGTGGATCTCATTCTGTTATTTGTTGTTTCTACAGGTTTCACTCTTTTCTTTCTTTTTTAAAAAAATTGTTGATTATATTAGAGAGGCAAGGCCAAGATGGCAGAGTAGTGAGATGCTGCCAGTGAACCCTCTTACAAAAAAGACCCGAAAAAACAAGTGAAGCGATTATATCTATGACAAGCTAGGAGTCCTGAACATCAAAGGCAAAGTTAGAAAACGGACTCTGTGGCAGAGGGAGGGAGAGACTATTCAGAAGTGGAGAGGAGTTACTGGACCTGAACAGCCAGGAACCCTCAGGCACCATTCCCTGGAGCGACTGCAGTGGGCCTGGCAGTAGCATTCCAGAGGCGTTTAGCTCAGGGAAAGACAGCAAGTTGCACAGACTACTCACACCTGCAGAACAAGAGAAGAACGGCACTCTCAGCAAAAGCTAATTACTTGTGTTTATTTTACCACACCCCTAGCCCCCAAGCCGGCTTCAGTGGCTGTCAACTTCCCTGGGCCTGAGATAGGCCCTGGTACCACTCTGAGCCATTTTTCCATCCTTGAAGAAGGTATAAGTTCACAACTGGGGGAACGATAATCTGCTAGCTCAATTAAGCTGGGGAGCTCAGGACAGAAGTAGCTCTTGTTCAGGCACAAACGGTCCATGGGCTTTGAATACCTTTCACCCCAGCACGGACCTCTGTGGGCCGATTTCAGAAGAATAGGCCCTTGTTGCCAGACTGCAACTGTTTCAGCTGAACGGTGGAAAGATGGGTGTTTGATGTTTGACACTGCTTTGCCTATTAAACAGGGTCTTCACCTACCCACATCAGGGGCCTAAGGACTGGAGGCTCCACTCACAATACCTGGCCACCTCTGACAGGGCTCCAAAGATAAGTAGTACTGCCCTGAACTTACAACCAAAAGCATTGGGTACCCATCGCCCTTCTGCAGAACCCACCCGTGTGCTCTACAGAACAGAGATGCGCTTTCCTCACAGACACTCAGAGGACAGCTGTCAGACCCCTGCCTTGATCAGACTCTGACCCCCTACTGCAGCCAGATACTTCTGCCTACACCAATAACCCCTGCCCCTCTAAGACTGTAGGGCAGAGCCTGTACCTTACACTTTATGACCAACTACCTGGGCACCTGAGTTGAATCCATACAAGAAAATAAATGAACTCCTAGGCTCATATACCTGGTAACAGTGCTAGCCATCTGGTGATAGTACATTAGAGCTTCAAAGGTGAAAATAATCAACCTAACGCACTCAAGCAGCTTATTTGGGTATACCAAAACTAAACAAAGCAAGAAGCTAGGATACAAAAAGCAAGCATAAAGTAAACTAATACAATAACTTATAGATTGCTCAGAGACAACAGTCAACATCAAATCACATAAAGAGGCAGACACGGGGGCAGGACCAAGATGGCTGACTAGGTAGAAGATTCGGCTTATCCCTCTTGAAACAAAGACTCAAAAAAACAAGTGAATCAATTACATAAAGGACAATCTACAAACCCTGACCATCAAACACAGAACTAAAGAGTTGACCTGAGTGACAGGGGAGCAAAAAGCCACACTGCAGCAGGGACCGCTTCTGGAGCCACTGTCCCACGCCGCAGCCTTGAGCCCTCGTGGTTCCCTGGTGCCAGGGTGGTGGGGCTGATTGTGGCTTACTGAGACAGGGAAGCACGGATGTAGGCCTAACCCTCAGGACCAACCTCGGAGGGGACCCAGGCAGCACACGCAGACTCCACACAGATGCGGCTGACAGGGAAACGAAAAACCATGGGCAAGCAGCGACTGGTTTTGGAGCCTGGAGTGCAGCGTCCCAGAAAGGAAACCTTGGTGCTGGGCTTTGGACTAAGTGTGGGGGAGCCGATTGTGGCTTCCTGAGACGGTGTGAGCATGGATGCAGACCTAGCCCTCTGGGACAGTCTCAGCAGGGATCCAGCCAGCACACACGAGCGACACAATGCTCTGAAATCTCAGAAAAAACAGTCCTCACCAAACAACATAAGTAACTTTGTATATCTTGCCAGGCTACTCTCTTCTATATATCTGATTCCACCCCTCATTGCCCCAGCCAGCTTCATTAACATTGGAATTCTCTGTGCCAGAGAGAAGTGCACTGCTCGATTTTTTTTCTTCTTTTCTAATCCATTCTCCTGGCCTGAGAAAAGCAGCATTTAACAATCAAAGAAAAAATCCTTCCCTGACTTCCCTAAACTGGAATAACAATACAGAATCAGCTCCATCCAGGCATTAAGAGACCCATAGTCTTTGGCTTTCACCCTACAGGTAACTAGGTGGCTATTATAATGCAAAGGCAATTCTGATAGAGATCTCACCATAATTGTTTTAGCTCGGCAGTGGAAAGGCAAGTTTTGGAGGTCAGATACCTCTCTAGCTATTAAACAGAGCCGTTGCTGATCCACAGCAGTGAACTGAGGGCTGAGACTCCACCCACACCACCTAGCCTAGAGGGGTCTGAGAATAGTGACGTCTACCCAAGCATTAGGTGCCTAAGATACAGCTGCAGAGCCTACCCACCAGAGCGCTCTACAGAATAGAGCCACACCTACCTCACTGACACTTGAAGGAAGGCTGTCAGCATCCTGACCTCCTCGAAATGTGACCCCCTGCCACTAATAGAAACTGGTGCATACAACCATCACCACTACTCCTCTAAGATAATAGGTGAGAGGCTACACCACACACTAGGTGACCAACTGTCAGGACACCTGAGCTGATTCTATTCAAGAATAGTGAATAGACTCATACACTTATATACCTGGTAACAGCTCAGGCAAGCTGGTAACAGGACGTAAGTGATTCAAAAGCTACAGCAATCACGATACCACAATCTAGTAGCCCATTTGAATGTATTGTAACAAAACAAAACAAGAAGACTCAGTGAGGAAATATAAAAGAAAATATTACAGTATCTTATAGATGGCTCAGAGACAGCAGTCGACATCAAATCACATGAAGAAGCAGGCCATGATTTTTTCTACAAACACTCAAATCAAAGAATCAAAATCATTGCCAGATGTAGATACATTCCTAGAATTGCCAAATGTAGAATATAAAAAAATTGGATACAGAATGCTTCAAGACATCAGGAATGACCTCACAAATGAAATAAGGAAATCTATGGAAAAAGCCAAGGAATACACAGATAAAGCAGTTGAAGAAATCCAAAAGATTATTCAACAACATAGTGAAAACATTAATAAGCTGTAAGAATTCATACAGAGACAGCATTCAGAAATCCAAAAGATTAACAATAAAGTCAGAGAATCAGACAACTCAAGAGGAAGTCAGAGGAGCAGACTCGAGGAACTGGAATGCAGAGTGGGGGAGCTGGAGGATAAGGCAATTGACATAAATATAGTTGAAGAAAAATCAAAAAGAATTTAAAACTATGAAGAAACCCTAAGAATCAAGGGAGACTCTATCAAGAATAATTTGCATGTGATTGGAGTTCCAGAACGGGGAGGGATAACAGAAAATACAGAGAGAATAATAGAAGATCTGATGGCAGAAAAATTCCCTGGCATTGTGAAAGATGAAAAGATATCTACCCAAGATGCTCATCGAACCTCATACAAGATACATCCCAAAAGAAAATCACCAAGACATATCATCAAACCTGCCAAAACCAAAGATAAAGAGAAAATTTTAAAAGCACCCAAGCATAAACGAAAAGTTACCTACAAAGGAGAATCATTAAGTTTGCACTACTCGGCAGAAACCATGCAGGCAAGAAGGCAATGGGATAACATATACAGAGCACTCAAAGAGGAAAAACTGTCAGCCAAGAATCATATATCCAGCAAAACTCTAAAACATGAAGGTGAAATTAAGATATTTACAGATAAACACAAGCTTAGAGAATTTGCAAAAACCAAACCAAAACTGCAAGAATTACTAAAGGAAATTCTTTGGTCAGAAAATCAATATCAGATACCAACACAACACAAGGTCACAGAACAAAACATCCTGATATCAACTCAGATAGGGAAATCACAAAAACAAAATAAGATTAATTAAAAAAAATTGCTCAAAACAGGGAATCATTGATGTCATTATGTAAAAGATTACAATAGTGAAAAAAGAGAGACTAAATAAGGAGACACAGATCTTACATATGGAGAGGAAAACAAGGCGATACAGGGCGAAACAACTTAGGTTTTTACTTAGTCAAACCGGGGTAAATATTAAGGTAACCACAATGAGGTCTAACAATTCCATACTTCAAAATAAAAACCAAGATAAACATAACGACTCAACAAAATAAATTCAACTACTATAAAAAGGAGGAACACACATTCTCCAAAGAAAAACTCAGCACAAAAAAGTAAATGGAAAAATAAAATTGTCAAAAACAGGCATCAAAATGACAGCACTAAACTCATACTTATCTATAATTACACTTAATGTAAATGGACTAAATTCACCAATAAAGAGACAGGAAGTTGCAGACTGGATAAAAAAACACGATCAGCCTGTATGCTGCCTAAAAGAGACATGCCTTAGACTTAGAGACACAAATAAACTAAAACTGAAAGGATGGATAAAAATATATCAAGCAAACAACAATCAGGAAAGAGCAGGAGAGGCAATATTAATTTCCAACAAAATAGGATTTAAAGTTAAATCCACCACAAAGGATAAAGAAGAACACTACATATGATTAAAGGGACAATTTACCAGGAAGATATAACCGTATTAAATATTTATGCACCCAATGATAGGGCTGCAACATTCATAAAACAAATGTTAACAGAATTAAAAAGGGAGACAGACACCTCCACAATTATATAGGAGACTTCGACACAACACTCTCGGTGAAGGATAGGAAATGCAGTAAGAAGCTCAATAGAGACACGGAAGATCTAAGTGCTACAATTAAACAACTTCACTTCATAGACTTATACAGAACACTCCACCCAACAGCTGCAAACTATAATTTCTTTTCTAGTGCACATGAAACATTCTCTAGAATAGATCACATATTAGGTCATAAAACAAGTCTTTGCAGAACCCAAAACATTGAAATATTACAAAACATCTTCTCTGAACAAAAGACCATAAAAGTAAAAATCAATAACAGAAAAACCAGGGAAAAGAAATCAAATGCTTGGAAACTGCACAATACCCTGCTCAAAAAAAGACTGGGTTATGGAAGAGCTTAAGGAGGGAATAAAGAAATTCACAGAATTCAACAAGACTGAAAACACTTCCTATGAAAACCTTTGGGACATGGTGAAAGCAGTGCTCAGAGGTCAATTTATATCAATAAAGGCACACATATTAAAGAAGAGACAAAATGAAAGAACTGTCCCTACAACGTGAACAAACAGAAAGAGAGCAACAAAAGAAACTGTCAGGCACCAGAAGAAAGCAAAAAATAAAAACTACAGCAAAATTAAATGAATTAGAGAATAGAAAAACAATTGAAAGAGTTAACAAGGACAAAAACTGCTTCTTTGAAAAAATTAACAAAATTGATAAACCATTGGCAAGACTGATTAAAGATATACAGGAAAAGAAACCAATAATCCAAATAAGAAATGGGATGGGCCATATCACAACAGATCCAACTGAAATTAAAACAATCATATCAGATTACTACAAAAAATTGTACTCTAACAAATTTGAAAACCTAGAAAAAATGGATGAATTCCTAGAAACACACTACCTACCTAAACTAACACAAACTGAAGTAGAACAACTAAATAGACCCATAACAAAAAAAGAGATTGAAAAGGTAATCAAAACACTCCCAACAAAAAAAAGCCCTGGCCCTGACGGCTTCACTGCAAAGTTCTACCAAACTTTCAGGGAAGACTTACCACTACTACTGAAGGTATTTCAAAGCATAGAAAAGGACGGAGTACTACCTAACTCCTTCTATGAAGCCAGCATAACCCTGATACCAAAACCAGCTAAAGACAGCACACACAAAAAAAGAAAATTACAGACCTATATCCCTCATGAACATAGATGTAAAAATCCTCAAGAAAATTCTAGCCAATAGAATTCAACAACATATCAAAAAAATAATCCACCATAACCAAGTAGGATTTATACCAGGTATGCAAGATTGGTTTAATATTAGAAAAACAATTAATGTAATCCACCACATAAAAAAAAAGACAAGAACCATATAATTTTATCAATTGATGCAGAAAAGGCATTTGACAAAGTCCAACACCCACTCATGATAAAAACTCTCAGCAAAATAGGAATAGAAGGAAAATTCCTCAACATAATAAAGGGTATTGATACAAAGCCAATACCCAGCATCATCCTAAATGGAGAGAGCCTGAAAGCATTTCCCTTGAGAACGGGAAACAGACCAGGATCCCCTTTATCACCGCTCTTATTCAACATTGTGCTAGAGGTCCTAGCCAGAGCAACTGGGCTAGACAAAGAAATAAAGGGCATCCAGATTGGTAAGGAAGAAATTCAATTATCTCTATTTTCCAACGACATTATCTTATACACAGAAAAGCCTGAGGAATCCTCAAGAAAACTATTAAAACTAATAGAAGGGTTCAGCAAAGTTTCAGATTACAATATAAACATACAAATCAGTTGGATCCTCTATATCAACAAAAAGAACATTGAAGAAGAAATCACCAAATGAATATCATTCACAGCAGCCCCCAAGAAGATAAAATACTTAGGAATAAACCTTACCAAAAATGTAAAAGAGCTATACCAAGAAAACTACAAGGCATTACTGCAAAAAACCAAAAGGGACCTACGTAATTGGAAAAACATACCTTGCTCATGGATAGGAAGACAACATTATAAAATTGTCCATTCTACTAAAAGCCATCTATAGATACAATGCACTTCCGATCCAAATTCCAATGACATTTTTTTAAAACGATGGAGAAACAAATCACCAACTTCATATGGAAGGGAAAGAAGTCGCAGATAAGTAAAGCATTACTAAAAAAGAACAAAGTAGGAGGACTCACTCTGCCTGATATTAGAACCAATTATACTGCCACAGTAGTCAAAACAGCCTGGTACTGGTACAACAACAGACACATAGACCAATGGAACAGAACTGAGAATCCAGATATAAATCCATCCACATATGAGCAGCTGATATTTGCCAAAGGCCCAGTGTCAGTTAACTGGGGAGAAGACAGTCTTTTTAACAAAAGGTGCTGGCGTAACTGTATATCCATCTGCAAAAAATGAAACAGGACCCATACCACACACCATGCACAAAAACTAACTCCACATGGATCAAAGACCTAAACATAAAATCTAAAAAGATAAAGATCATGGAAGAAAAAATAGGGACAACATTAGGAGACCTAATACAGGGCATAAACAGAATACAAAACATTACTAAAAATGACGAAGACAAACCAGATAACTGGGAGCTCCTAAAAATCAAACACCTATGCTCATCTAAAGACTTCACCAAAAGAGTAAAAAGACCACCTACAGACTGGGAAAAAGTTTTCAGCTAAGACATCTCCACCCAGTGCCTGATCTCTAAAACCTACATGACTCTGCTAAAACTCAACCACAAAAAGACAAACACCCCAATTAAAAAATGGGCAAAGGATATGAACAGACACTTCACTAAAGAAGACATTCAGGCAGCTAACAGATACATGAGAAAATGCTCTCGATCATTAGCCATTAGAGAAATGCAAATCAAAACTACAATGAGATTCCATCTCACTCCAACAAGGCTGGCATTAATCCAAAACACACAAAAAAATAAATGTTGGAGAGGCTGTGGAGAGACTGGAACACTTATACTCTGCTGGTGGGAATGTAAAATGGTATACAACCACGTTGGAAATCAATTTGGTGCTTCCTTAAAAAGCTAGAAATAGAACTACCATACAACCCAGCAATCCCACTCCTCGGAATATATCCTAGAGAAATAAGAGCCTTTACACAAATAGATATATGCACTTCCACGTTTATTGCAGCACTGTTTACAATAGCAAAAAGATGGAACCAACCAAGGTGCCCATCAATGGATGAATGGATAAATAAATTATGGTATATTCACACAATGGAATACTGCACATCAACAAAGAAGAGTGACGAATCTGTGAAACACTTCATAACATGGAGAAACCTGGAAGGCATTATGCTGAGTGAAATTAGTAGCAAAAGGTCAAATATTGTATAAGACCACTATTATAAGATCTTGAGAAATAGTTTAAACTAAGAAGAACATATTCCTTTGTTGTTATGAGGGGGGGAGGGAGGGAGGGTAGGAGAGGGGTATTTACTAAAGAGATAGACAAGAACTACGTTCGGTGAATGGAAGAACAACACTCAACACAGTGGAGGTCAGCACAACTGGACTAAACCAAAGCAAAGAAGTTTCCTGAATAAACTGAATGCTTCGAAGGTCAGCAAAGCAGGGGCAGGGGTTTGGGGACCATGGTTTTAGGGGACATCTAAGTCAACTGGCATAATAAAATCTATTAAGAAAACATTCTGCATCCCACTTTGAAGAGTGGCATCTGGGATCTTAAATGCTAGCAAGCAGCCATCTCAGATGCATCAATGATTCTCAAACCACCTGGATCAAGGGAGAATGGAGAACACCAAGAACATAAGATAATAACGAGCCCAAGAGACAGAAAGGACTACATGAACTAGAGACTACATCATCCTGAGATGAGAAGAACTAGACAGTGCCGGGCCACAACCAATCACTGCCCTGATGGGGAACATAACAGAGATCCCTCGAGGGAGCAGAACAGTGGGATGCAGACCCCAAATTCTCATAAAAAGACCAGACTTAATGGTCTGACTGAGACTGGAAGGACCCCAGTGATCATGGCCCCCGCACCTTCCGTTTACCCACTACGGGAACCATCCCCAAAGCCAGTTCATCAGACATGGGTTGGACTAGACAATGGGTTGGAGAGGGATGCTGGTGAGGCGTGAGCTACTTGGTTTGGGTGGACACTTGAGACTATGTTGGCATCTCCTGCCTGGAAGGGAGATGGGTGGGTAGAGGGGCTTAGAAACTGGCAAAATGGTCACGGAAAGAAAGAGTGGAAGGAGGTAGTGGGCTGTCCCATTGGGGGGAAAGTAATTGGGAATATGTAACAAGTTGTGTATAAGTTTTTATGTGAGAGACTGGCTTGATTTGTAAACTTTCACTTAAAACACAATAAAAATTATTAAAATAAAAAAAAAAAGAAGCTGACCCATGATTGCTTCAACAAGCTCTCAGAACTAAGACTCAAGGAATCTTCTCGATGAAGGTGCAATCCTGGAATTACCAGATACAGAATACAAAAGATTAATATACAGAACTCTCAAAGATATCAGGAAGGAAATGAGGCAAAATACAGAACAAGCCAAGGAACACAAAGATAAAGCAGCTGAAGAAATTAAAAAGGTTACTCAAGCACATAATTAAAAATTTAATAATCTGCAAGAAACCATAGAGAGACTGCAATCAGAAATTCAGAAGATTAACAATAAAATTACAGAGTTAGAAAACTCGATAGAAAGTAAGAAGAGCACAACTGAAGAACTGGAAGGCAGAATTACTGAGATAGAAGATAAAACTCTTGGGACCAATATATTTGAAAAGAAACCAGATAAAAGAATTTTAAATGAAGAAATCCAAAGAATCATGTGGGACTTTATCAAGAGAAATAACTATGAGTGATTGCAGTACCAGAACAGGGAGGGCTAACAGAAAATACACAGGGAACTGTTGAAGATTTGTTGGCACAAAACTTCCCTGATATCATGAAAGATGCTCATCAAATTCCACATAAGGTGATCTCAAAAGAAAGTGACCGAGACATATAATAATCAAACTTGCCAAAATCAAACATAAAGAGAATTTTAAGAGAGGCTAGGGATAAAGGAAGTCACCAAAAACGGAGAGTAGATAATAATAAACCTGGACTACTCAGCAGAAATCATGGAGGCAAGAAGGCAATGGGATGACTTATACAAAATATTGAAGGAAAAAAATTGCCAACCAGGAATCAAACCATAACCCTGGCCCTCCGGCCTTAGCCCTCTAACTCTAGCCCCTAAGCCCTAAGTCCCAAAGCCCCTAAGACCCTAAGCCCTTAGGTCCTAACCCCCAAGGCCCTAAACTCTAACCCTAACCCAAACTCTAACCCCTATACCCTAAACCCTAACACCTAACCCCTAACCACCCTAACCTTAACGACCCTAACCCTAACCCTAACACTCGAACCCTAACCCTCTAACGCTAACCTGAAACCCTAACCCTCTAACTCTAACCCTCTAACCCTAGCCCTCTAATCCTAGCCCTAAACCTAACCCCAACCCCCAAACCCAACGCCAAACCCTAAACCTGAAATCCCTAGCCCTAAACCTAAGAATGAGTCTAAGCCTAACCCTATCACTTAACCCTAAACTGTAAACCCTAACACTTAAAACCCTAACACACAAAACCCTAACACCCTTAGCCCTAACACATTCAACCCTAACACCCTAAATGCCAAAACCCTAAACACTAACACCCTTAACCCCAACCCCTAAACCCTAAACTTAAATGTTAAACCATCTAACCCTCTAACCCTAATACCCTAACACTAAACCCTAAACCCTAACCCCAGCCCCCAGCCCTAACCCTCACTCTAAGCCTTAAACCCTAAACCTTAAGTCCTAAACCCTAGGCTCTAAGCCCTAAGCCCTAAACCCTAAGTCCTGAAACCCTAAACTCTAAGCCTTAAGCCCTAAACATAACCCTCTAACCCTAAACCCTAAAACCTTACCCCAGACCCAGCCCACACCCCTAAACCTGAACCCCTAAACCCTAGCCCTAATCCCTAACCCTAAACCTCTAAACGATACCCCTAATCTTCTAACCCTAACCCTCTAACCCTAACTCTCTAACCCTAACCACAACACCAACCCCAACCTCTGAACTCTGAAACCCTAACCCCCTAACCCTAAGCCTCTGAACCCTAAGCCTAAACCCTCTAACCCTAAACCCTAACCTTCACCCCCTCACGCCCTCACCTTCTCACTCCCTCACTCTATAATCTTCTCACCTCTAACCCCCTCACCCTCTAACCCCTCACCCTCTAACTCCCTCAATCTCTAACCCCCAAACCTCTAACACCCACCCTCCTACCCCAAACCACATATCCCAAACAAACTCAACACCAACCCCAACCCTAAACCTAAATCCTGACCCCTAAAACCTAACCCAAACCCTACTGACTAAACCCCAAAACCCTAAACCCCCAAAACTGTAAACCCCAAACTGCAACCCCTAACACCTAACCTGTAAATCCAAACTCTAACCTCAAACCCTAAACCTAACCCTAACACCTAACCCCAACTGAAAAACCCTAACCCAAACCCTAACAACCCTAACCCTAACATCCCTAACCCCAAAACCCTAACCCCAACCCCTAACCCCAAACCCTAACAACCAGAACTCTAACAACCCTAACCCTAACATCCCGAACCTCAAACCCTAACCCTTTTTGTTAGCAGCCGTAGCACTTAACCACTAGCCACCAGGGTTTCCATGAGCAGTCACAGGAATAGACATATGCACACCCGTGTTCACTGTGACATTATTCACAGTAGCAAAAAGATGGAAACAACCTAAGTGCTCATCCACGGAGGAATGGATAAACAAACTACAGTACATACACACAGTGGAACACTACACGACAATGAAGACCAATGATGAATCTCCGAAACACCTCACACCATGGATGAATCTGGAGCGCATCATGCTGACTAAGTCAATCACAAAATGACATATACACTAAGAGACCACGATCATAAAAACTCATGAAAACATTTACACACAGAAACAATCCTTGATGTTCACCAGGCAGACAGAGTGGGTAGAGAAAAGCTAACTAAACAATAACCAAAAAAAACAAACCACCGCCGTCGAGTCGATTCCAGCTCATAGAGACCCTATAGGACAGATTAGAACTGCCCCATAGAGTTCCCAAGGAGCGCCTGGTGGATTCGAACTGCAGACCTTTGGTTAGCACTGGTGGGTCTTAACCACTATGCCATCAGGGTTTCCAACCAAACGACACATATGTGGTAACTCTGGTGAAGGAAGAGAAGGTACACAAGACTGGGAATCAACCTCAGCCTCACTCTAACCCTAACCATAACCCTAAACCACTTGTGCCCTAGCCTAGTAACCCCAGCCCTAACCCCAACCCCCAGCCACCTAAAACCTATACCCCTAAACCTAACTCCCAAACCTCTAACCCCCCAACCTGAACCCCTAACACCAAACCCTAACCCCTAACCCTAATCCTCTAACCCTTCTGCATCTCTGGGCCTCTCGACTCTCCGTCTATTTTCTCCCTCCAAATCCTACTAACACTCAGTGGAATTTTGAAGTTTCAGCTGTGCTTTGCTTCTTGATGTCTCCACCGGTCCCATCAAGGCACTGCATCATTTATTTGCTCTGCTTCACTATTCAGTTCCAAAACCATGGCTTAGAATCACCTGACACTGAACCTCAGCGATTGGGCGCAAGGCCGCGAGAGGGCGTGCGCACCGCCGGTTCTGTTCTGCCCACCAGACCCTCCGAGCATGGGAACCTCCTGGACCTAAGACGGGACGAACTGGGTACCGCTCCAGTGGCGACAGCAGAAGCTATTCTTCCCGAGGGACCCAACGCCCCAGGGCGCTCTCTCAATACTCCCATTAATGCTATGATTATCCTAACCCACTCCTTCTGCGAGACCTAGTGGGTCCTCGACCAGGCCCAGCCTTCACGACCTGCACCCCCCTGCCGTGGTCATGTACAGGAACCTGCAGGGCCGCGCCCTCCCCGCCCAAGCTCTGCCCCTCCACACCCTGATGCCCTGCAGGCCTCTACTAGGTCCCCGCCCAGGAGAGAGTTGTCGCCCCGCGGGGGGGGGGCACGAGGAAACATTCGGAAACCACCCCCCAGGCACGAAGCCGACTGCCCCTATTGAGACCGTGTGAGCAGGGCTGCCCCGCCGACTGGAGCCTGCAGGGCATCACTCACGTTTGTCAGCTTCTCACCGCCCTCTGGGCTCAGGGTCCCAGAGCAGCCAATCCCCCCGGGGCGGGGGGGGGGCGGTCCGTCCGCAGGGACTGGAAGATCGGGTTGGTGCCCATGGCCGGAACGCTTAAAACCCTTACAAGCCCTCATAAACCGTCAGCTCCAGACCTTCAAATGTCAGCCCGAGAGACACCTAATCTCCAACCTAAAAAAAAAAACCACACCTGTTGCCATCGAGTCAATTCTGACTCATAGCGACCCTATAGGACAGAGTAGAACTGTCCCACAGAGTTTCCAAGGAGCGCCTGGTGGATTCAAACTGCCAACCGTTTGGCTAGCAGCCTTAGCACTTAACCACTACGCCACCAGGGTAACCCACTGAACCCACTGCCACCAGGGTAGAGCCTCCAAATCCCACCAGTTTGAGGAACCCTCAAATCCCCTCAGCACCAGAGACCGTGTCCACAGCTACCGCTACACAGCGCCGCACAAATGTTTAAGTTAACAAACAACATGGGCGCTCAGGACCCCTTCCTGCTACCCCCACCCCCGCCACCCAGAGGTGGAGCGGGACCCGGCATCCACACTGTTAACAGACACTGAATCACTGCTGCTTCCACAAGGAGTAGGGTCCCCGCGCTGCTCCACAGATTCCCAGGACCCCTTCCTTTCCAGGTGGGGCCGGGGCCGCGCCGACGCCCCAGCCCCGAGAGTAGACCAGCCGGGCGCGGGCGCGGGCGCGGGATGCCTCAGCCTCCCAGGCACAGCGCCCAAAACAGTAAGGGGCAGCGGGGCCTTGGGCGGGGGATCGCTCTCTCCCCGCCCCTGGCACCCTACGGAGTCTGGTGGGGGTGGGACGACGAACGGGGGCGAGTGCCCCGTCCTCAGTCTGGAGTCTCACCGCCCCCGGGCGAACTCTGGGCCTTGGTTTCCCCTCTGGCACAGGGAGCAGGTGGGGGCGGGGGTGGGCAGGAGCCCATCCCCCAGCTTGGCCCGCAAACCCGCCCCTGGCAGAGGAGGGACCTTGGCGCAGCCCTGGACACGGCCTTTCTCCCCAAGCCCTTCAAGCCCCTAGGCCCGAGGGCACTCCGCAGCTGGATCCCGCGGCTGGACCCCCCCCCCGCCGCAAATCCATGGGGATGAAATTTCGCAGACCAGCTGCGTCTCCCGGGCCAGAGGCTCCCTCTCGCAGCCCTTAGAGTGGCTGCGTCCGCCTGCCCCCGTGCCGCGTCCGCCCCTGGGGATCACTCGGGACGGGGTACGCCGGAGGGGGCGATGCGAGCTGCTAACCCAACGTCCGGACTCCCCAACCTCTGGAGCCCACGGACTGCTGGGACTGGGAACCGCCCTCCTGGTGCCTTCCCTCCACACCTTCGAGGGGCCGGGCTTGTTCAGTCTGGGAGCGGGTCCCTCCACCCACCTGCCGGAGTTTCCTACCTTTCAGAAACCACGGCACGGAAAGCAGCACGAACACCGTCCGCTGTAAGGCGCGCCACCTGCCCGGGCCCCTCACCACCCGTCCCAGCGCTTCCGTGAGTAACTGGCTGGACGGCGAGGAACATGGCTGCCGCCCCCGCCCAGCGGCCCGGGTGTGGGGCGGGCGTGGGGGGGTTGGGCCTCCAGAGGGGAGGGTGGGGTCTAGAAGCAAGGACAACGCCAAGGTGTGCGGGGTGAGGAGACGGGAGAGGTCAGGAGAGGGCCCTCTCGCGTGCAGAGTTAAGTATTGGAGGTGCAACGGTTAAGTGCTTGGCTAACTGAAAGGTGGGCGGTTGGAACCCACCAGCTCAGGGGTTGAAAAGATCTGGAGATGGGCTCCCATAAAGATTCTAACCAAACAAAATCCGAACCAGTTGCTATTGAATCAATTCCGACTCATAGTGACCCTATAGGGCAGAGTAGAACTGCCCCATAGGGTTTCTAAGACTGTAAGTCTTTACAGAAGCAGACTGCCATGTCTTTCTGCAAATAACCAACTGGCGGATTCGAACTGTCCACCCTTTGGTTAGCAGCCGAGCTCTTAACCACGGTGCCAGCAGGGCTGCGCCATAAAGACTGCAACCTAGGAAACCTTGTGAGGCAGTTCTAAGCTGTCATACAGGGTTGATATGAGTCAGAATCTCTTGATGGCACACAACCATGATTGTACTAAGAAAAATTCCTCCAAGCATCTGCCTACATGACCCCTGAAGCACATATGCATGCACGCTATGAAAGCAGTGTGGCCAAAGACAGGAAATTGGGATAGAGACATTATAGACTGCACACTGAAAAGTGATTTCTGAGGGGCATGCAGCTCAAGCGGAGGAGGTAGCATACAACTAAATGCCCTTCTCCTTCTATTGTTCAATGGTCTTCAGAAAGAATGTGTCCCAGGAATTAACTGTAGCCCAGGAGAACTTGAAGACAGCAAATACAGAGGACCAGTCAGGATGCTTCTGCAGTGGTCAGGGTGAGGAGTGATGGTGGAAGTGCAGGTGGGAACAGTGGGCAGGCTTGAGGTGTACCTTGGAGATTGAGCTGCCAAGAATTGCTGGTCAGTCAGACGAATGGGATGAGGGGAATGGAGAATCAAAGGTGACTTCTAGAATTCAGGCTACCATGAGCGCATGGTCACCAGAGCCATTCTCTACCACGTGGAAAACCATGGAGGAACAAGCTTGAGAAAATGACCAAAAGATTTTTTTCTGTACATGTTAGATTTGGATGTCTGAGGTCATCCAAGTGTGGAGAACAGTTCCCAGCTGTGAATACCACTCTGAGGTAGAGTAGTTTTCTGGGTTCTAAGAATTTGAAGATCATCAGCCTATAGCTGATTTGAAAGCCACTGGTGGTGCAGTGGTTATGCATTTGGCTGCTACCAAAAGGTCTGCAGTTTGAATCTACCAGTCGCTCCTTGGAAACCCTGTGGGGAAGCTCTACTCTGTCCTATAGGGTCCCTATGAGTGAGAATCCACTCAATAGCGACTTTTTTTTTTGTTTTGTTTTAATACTAAGCTCAGAAAAGTTGTGTGTCAGGGTTGTATTTTTTCACAATACTTATTCAAGCAGTTCGAATCTACCAGCCACTCCTTGGAAACCCTATGGGTCAATTCTACTCTGTCGTTTAGGGTCGCTATGAGATAGAATTGACCCAACAGCAATGGACTTAGAACTTGGACTTAGAGGAGCCCTTTCTTTGTCAAAGCTGAAAGTTTTACTTCATACTTTTTAAAAACTGCCATGTCTCATGTTACGTGGCTACCCTTACAGGAGCATTTTTGGTGCTAACTTGACTTGTCCTTGGTGAAGGGCTCTGTATTCATTTTCTAGGGCTGCCATAGTAAATCACCAAAAACTCAGTGTCTTTAAAAAAATGTATAATCCATATAGTCCAAGAAGCTGGACTATATGAAGAAGGAGGGGCACCAGGATTGGAGGAAGACTCATTAACAGCCTAGACATGCAGATGACACAACCTTGCTTACTGAAAGTGAAGAGGACTTGAAGCACTTACTGATGAGGATCAAAGACTTCAGCCTTCAGTATGGATTACACTTCAACATAAAGAAAACAAAAATCCTCACAACTGGAACAATAAAAAAATCACAATAAAGAGAGAAAATACTGAAGTCGCCAAGGATTTCATTTTACTTGGATCCACAATCAACACCCATGGAAGCAGACTTCGAGAAATCAAATGACATATTTTATTGGGCAAATCTGCTACAAAAGACCTCTTTAAAGTGTTAAAAATCGAAGATGTCACTTTGAGGACTAAGGTGTGCCTGAACCAAGCCATGATATTTTCAGTCGCCTCATGTGCAGCTAAAGGTGGACAATGAATAAGGGAGACAAAAGAACTGAAACTTGAATTATGTTGTTGGTGAAGAATAATGAATATACCATGGACTGCTAGAAGAATGAACACACCTGTCTTGGAAGAAGTACAGCCAGAATGCTCCTTAGAAAGGTGGGTGGCAAGACTTGGTCTCACGTACTCTGGACATATTATCAGGAGGAATCAGTCCCTGGAAAAAGACATCGTGCTTGGTAAAGTAGAGGGTCAGTGAAAAAGACAAAGATCCTCAATGAGACAGATTGAGACAGTGGCTGCAACAGTGGGCTCAGACACAGCAATGAGAAAGGCCCAGGGCTGGGCACTGTTCCGTTCTGTTGTACACAGGGTCGCTATGAGTTGGAACTGCCCAACAGCACCTAACAACAACATCGTAAACTCACTAGATCTCCTGGGGATAGAATGTCATATTCACTGTGGAGTAGATAGTTTGTCTGTTTGTTTACCATATTTACTAATACTATGATTTACATTTGATAACTTCCACAATCTGTTGGATCGCTTTTCTTTGGAATGGACACAAACATGCATCTCTTGCAGTCTGTTGGCCAGGTACCTAGCTTCCAAATTTCTTTGCATAGTGGAGTGGGCATGTACAGGGCTGCATCTGTTTGTTGAAACAACTTAGTGGGTATTCTGTCAGCTCCTGGAGCCTTGTTTTTTGCCAGTGCCTTCAATGTAGCTTGGACTTCTTCCTTCACTACTACCAGTTCTTCATCATATGCCACCTCATGAAGCAACTGAGAGTCGACCATTTCTTTTGGTACTGTGACTCTGTGTATTCTTTGCATCTTTTGTGTGTGTGTGCTTTAAGTGAAACTTTACAAATCAAGTCAATCTCTCATACAAAAATTTGTATACAGCTTGCTATGTACTCCTAGTTCCTCTCCCACTAATGAGACAGCACACTCCTTCTCTCAGCCCTGTATTCCCCGTGTCCATTCAGCCACTTTCTGTCCCTCTCTGCCTTCTCATCTCCCCTCCAAACGGGAGCTGCCCACATAGTCTTATGTGTCCACTTGAGACCAGAAGGTCACTCCTCACCACTATCATATTCTATCCTATAATCCAGTCCAATCCCTGTCTGAAGAGTTGGCTTTGGGAATGGTTCCAGTCTTGGGCCAACAGAAGGTCTGGGGACCATGACCTCCAGGGTTCCTCTAGTCTCAGTCAGATCATTAAGTCTGATTTTTTTATGGGACTTTGAGGTCTGCATCTCACTGCTCTCGTGCTCCGTCAGGGATGCTCTGTTTCGTTCCCTGTCGGGGCAGTCTTCGGTTGTAGACGGGCACCATCTAGTTCTTCCGGTCTCAGGCTGATGTAGTCTTGGATTTACGTGGCCATTTCTGTCTTTTGGACTCATAATTACCTTGTATCTTTGGTGTTCTTCATTCTCCTTTGCTCCAGCTGGGTTGAGACCAATGGATGCATCTTAGATGGCTGCTCGATAGTGTTTTTAAGACTGCAGACGCCACTCACCAAAGTGGGATGCAGAATGTTTTCTTAATAGATTTTATTATGTCAATTGACCTAGATGTCCCCTGAAAACATGGTCCCCCAACTGCTGCCCCTGCTACTCTGGCCTTTGGAGCATTTGGTTTATTCAGGAAACTGCTTTTGGTTTAGTCCATTTATGCTGACCTCTCCTTTATTGTATGTTGTCTTTCGCTTCACCTAAAATAGTTCTTGTCTACTATCTAATTTGCAAATATCCTTCTCCCTCCCTTTCTCCCCACCCTCATAACCATCAAAGAATATTTTCTTCTCTGTTTAAACTATTTCTTGAGTTCTTATAATAGTGGTCTCATACAATATTTGTCCTTTTGCAACTGACTAATTTCACTCAGCATAATGCCCTCCAGATTCCTCCAAGCTATGAAATATTTCACGGATTCATCATTGTTCTTGATCTGTGTGAAGTATTCCATCGTGTGAATGCACCACAATTTATTTATCCATTCATCTGTTGATGGGCACCTTGGTTACTTCCATCTTTCTGCTATTGTAAACAGTGCTGCAATGAACATGGTTGTGCATATATCTGTTCATATACAGGCTCTTATTTCTCTAAGATATATTCCAAGGAGTGGGATTGCCGTATCCTATGGTAGTTCTATTTCTACCTTTTTAAGGAAGTGCCAGATTGATTTTCAAAGTGGCTGCACCATTTTAAATTCCCACCAGCAGTGAATAACTGTTCCAGTCTCTCTACAACCTCTCCAACATTTATTATTTTGTGATTTGGGATTAATGGCAGCCTTGTTGGAGTGAGATGGTATCTCATTGTAGTTTTGATTTACATTTCTCTAATGGCTAATGATTGTGAGCATTTCCTCATGTATCTGTTACCTGCCTGAATGTCTTCTTTGTTGAAGTGCCTATTCCTATCCTTTGCCCATTTTTTAAATGGATTATTTGTCTTTTTGTTATTGAGTTTTTGCAATATCATGTAGATTTTAGAGTTCAGATGCTGATCAGAAATGTTATAGCTACAAACTGTTTCCCAGTCTGTAGGCAATCAGTTTACTCTCCTGGTGAAGACTTTGGATGAGCATAAGTGTTTGATTTTTAGGAGTTATCTAATTTCTCTTTGGGTACTTGTACATTGTTAGTAATGTTTTTGTTACAATCCCACCCTAATCCCCTTTAACATAAAATTACAATCACAAAATGGAGGACAGCTACAGAACACTGGGAATCATGGCCTAACCAACTGGATACACACATTTTTCGGGGGGGGACATAATACAATCCATGACATCCACCTTTTAGTATATTTTGGGGACTGGCTCTTTTAGTCAGAAACAGGTTGAATAAAAGTGCTTACTTACCAGTAGTTTCCCAGCAGTGTTGGTGACGGATCCCCAGTTGGATACACACAATCACACTGACTGCATTTGCGGTGCCTCAGGAAGTCCCACTTGCCTTCATAACACTGATCTCTAGAACAAAACACAGCTCTGTAAGCAAGTCAGTTAAAAATAAAGGCATTGGATATTGAACATCACTAAAGACATAAGTGCATATTGGTTCTGTGCTGGTTGCCAGAATCTAATTCTCTTAATTAATTCATATTTTTTGTAGATATTTTTCTTGCTCCATATACCCAGAGCTCTGTGTACATATAATGAACATTCTACACGTAGTTTTCTCACAAATATTACCCAATGTCATTCATTTTTTTGACCATTCACTCAATGTTCAAGAATAAATTGAAGTATAGGAAATATTCTTACGGTTATTTAACTCTAAGGATGAAGAAATTGCATAGTGGGTCTTGGCTCACTCTAGAAATTCTCTACCTGATGCAGTTCCACACAGCAACACGGACCTTCATCTCAGCACAGGAAGAAAGACAGCTTTGTCTCAATATTTGCAAGTGCTCTTCACCTTCTACTAGGGTAAAAATTCTTCAGCCTGCCAAGAGCATTGTTCAAGAATTGGCTCCAAATCTCTCCTTGAAAATTACAGTGAAAAATCTTATAAAAATGTTAAGTCTTATTATTAGGCAAACCACTATTTCATCAAATCATCGTCTCTATATAAATTTTTCACCACTATGTTTTTTTTTTATGTGGCTTAAGACAACAATCAGGTGTGTAATAATGTGTATATCATTACATTTCAAATTATAAAGTGATGTTCCAATGGTTTAAAGAGTTGGAGGGACTATTGTGGCTACAGAATACTGAATCAAAAAATATTTTGACATGAAAGTTTCAACAACAAATATGTTCCATAACTGTAGGTGTACTTGTAGGTAAATGTTTAATGTAATAATTCGGATGGTTAAAAAAGACAAAAACAAATAAAAACACATTAAACAGCAGAATAAGTCAATAGATATCTATTGTCATGACAGATACAAACAGAAAACAAAGAATAAAAAATAAGTGCAGCAGAGGTTACCAGCGTTATGTAAAAGAGAGGAGCATCTTGACACCGAAATAAAATAGCTAGATGCTTCAAAATGTGCATCCAGCAGCTTTTCCCTTTAGCAGGTGTTGCAATTTCTGATTTATTGGAATTAAATTAGTTGTCCATGTCATTCACGTATTATTTTAATGCAATAAATCATTTTACAAGTCCCGTGCTGTAAAAAAAATGCTTAAATCATTACATAAACATAGCTTTGCTCACAACTCTTCCCATTCTGAATGCATTACTTTTCCCTTTACCACTTCCTAAATAGCTGTGAAAATCTTCACAGTGCTGTAAACCCAAGTTCTAGTCCCACCACCATTTTATGTGATACTGATCACTGTGTGTCCCTGTGAAGTCTTTTTTTTTTTTTTAACATCCTATATATATATATTTTTTATAGCACTATGGTCACTATTGTCGACTCAACATGTTTACTGCCTTATTGCGCTCTTTACCTGTTGTTGAAGCCTTGTTATTTACTTTTAAATGTCTTTCTTATTTCTCTACCTTAACACTTAAAACAGTGTTTCATTTTATTTGCTGTTGTTTTTTTCTTTTATTATATTCTTGTCCACTCAGAGTTCAGGTATGATTAAAAAGTAATTACATTTTTGTGGAGACAGAATGGGATTTAGAATCAAGTTTCAATTACCTGGGTTTTACTTCCTTCATTGACTAGCTGTATATCGGCAATACTTACTGACTATAAAACTTAATTTCAACATTTGTAAAACAGGTTACAATCTATCTATGCTTTTTTTAGATATATACATTTCTTTTTAATTTCAAAATATAAATTCACCAAAAATGATGTTAACATTTAGATTTTTCTTGTGTTAAAAAAAACTAAACCAAACCTGTTGTCATCAAGTTGATTCCAACTCATACCGACTCTGTAGGACAGAGGAGAGCTGCCCCATAAGGGCTTCCAAGGAGTGGCTGGTGGATTTGAACTGTCGGCCTTTTGGTTAGCAGCCAGGTTGGAATCCGCTACATCACCAGGATTCCTTTCTTGTAATAAGTCAGATAAATTGATAAGCTTATATTCCAGCTATGTATTTAGTGCATGAAATATGTCAAAGAGAATTATGTAATGTTTAAAATTTTAAATGTAAATTGATCAAAAATTATAATAAATTCCAAATAAGTAAGATAAAATGATTAGCTCCAGTTCTCAGTAGGGGTTTAAATGCCTTTGAGACCAGTTGGTGCTCCTGTTTTCACCCATTCTCAATGGCACAAACTCAGCATCAGTCTCTGAATAGTGATTATGATACTAACACGGTAGACAGTCAGGAGTGGTTGGGCTACTATTTTCACATGTTTTGCTGGCTAATAGATTTAAATTATCTTTACTGTCTAATATTTCTTATCTTTTACTTTTGGAGAACGAAGTCAATTGTTCATGTCGTATTATGTATGGTACAGCCCAGAGTGTTTGTAGTGTTCAATACTTTAAATTTCTCACCACTTTCATCATTACTTTTTTGTATAGGAAACTCAGGAATCAAATAGGTATTTTATACTGTCCAGCAATGCTTACATTGTAAGTATAAAGTGGGAGCCATTATAACGTTAAGGGAAATATCATTGATACAATGTTGGCTTTTTAATTAGGCAGATTTGTATTTGTAATCCCACTCTGCCCTTAATTGGCTGATGACTTTAAGTATGCTTCTTTACTTTCCGTAGCCTTGATTTACTCACCCACAAAATGGGATGATGACCCTCATCTGGAAAGAATATACATATATATATATATATATATATATATATATATACACACGTATGAAACTTACTTCTGACAATGGATGAAACAAAGCCAATACTAACAAATATTGCTATTTCTTCTACCTGCCTTCTTTACTCACTCCAGGCTTCTAGACAGTTTGCTCAGATACGTTTCCTTCCTTCCCGTCTTCTTTCTTTCTATGCTACCTCTTTTTGTTTCCCTTTCAGTTTCATTGTGAATTCACAAACGCTAGGTTGAATTTCAGTGTTTATATGCTATTGGGGGTATGCATCTAAGTAAGCAATTTACCTTCCTGAAATTAAAATATAGATAATTCCTGCACTGCCTGCCTCACATGGCATGCGAAAGTTATTTAAAATAGTAAGAAAATATAAATATGTTACTTATTATCTATTGAATCCATACATCAGTCTAGATAATTTAACTGTCATGTTGAAGTGATAAATTTATAAATATAGATATTAATATTTTGTTATTAATGTAAGAAGAGTAAGTTGGAAACCTAATATGAAGAGCAGGTGAGGATTTCAAAAGGACTGGTTCTCAGAAGAGTAGGACTAGAACAGTAATAATCAAACAAAATGTAAAATATGTTCATAGCAGGAACATACAGAAGGTTGCTTCTACAATGGTGTTTAAAATAGAATAATGTATATTTGATTAGACGATCATTTATGGGAATAAAAAGATTAAGAAAATTTATCCTTACCTGCAAAATCTTAGAACCAAAAAACCAAACCAAACCCAGTGCCGTCGAGGTGATTCCTACTCATGGCGACCCTATAGGACAGAGTAGAACTGCCCCATAGAGTTTCCAAGGAGCGCCTGGCAGATTCAAACTGCTGACCCTTTGGTTAGCAGCTGTAGCACTTAACCACTATGTCACCAGAGTTTCCACAAAATCTTAGAAGCAACAACATATTCATCATATTTCATCCAGAACATTCCGGACGTCCTGCAGTCATGCATTTGAACTCATTTGTGCAGAAACATTCATTTTTATAGCTACTTACCTTCCTGGTGGTTACAT